>NC_074727.1:14284341-14564341 GCF_947242115.1 Biomphalaria glabrata
GCAACTTTTTTTTTTCTGAAAGCGAAAAATCTAATTTTTAAAATCAGTTATGCAAGCAGTTTTTTAAAGAGAAAAAGCTAATTAGTACGCATTATAAGTTAGACCTAAATTAAAACGAATATTGATCTCGTAAACTTCATTTTCGTGAATATTTAGTTAATGCGTAAATATATAATTTTTTTTTTTTTTTTGCAGCATTCGAATAAGAGAATGAGCCTTTTCGAAACAATTACATCAATTATAAGACTACAGTTAGGCCAGGATAGGCCAGGATTGACTTCCAAACAAGGGTCCCGGGTTCGAATCCTGGTGAAGACTGGGATTTTCAACTTTGGAATCTTTGGGCGCCTCTGAGTCCACCCAGCTCTAATGGGTACCTGACATTGGTTGGGGAAAAGTAAAGGCGGCTGGTAGTTGTGCTGGCTACATGACACCCTCGTTAACCGTAGGCCAAAAAAAAACAGATCTCTGCCCTATGGACCACAAGGTCTGAAAGGGGAACTAATTAGGCCAGGTTCACATCTAACTTTGCATTCACTTGCACCTATCCTTTGATCTGCTGGACCGTTGGGGCACTACACAAGATCTGTCAACCTTCTTTCTCCATTCTTATCTCTCATTTGTCTTTGATATAATTTCATTTGGATGTTCTTTCTGAAAATATTGAAGCCTGCCTGGGTGGACCACTTCGGGGGGCGATTTTGAGTTTGTGTTTCTACACAAACTGTCTTTGTAACCTTGTTTCTAAAGTTTCCATCGTATCGCTTTCTCTTTACGAAGCTTATATAAACTCACGCAGTCTGCCTGGTTTAATGTTTGTACACGTTATTTCTCCGACACCAAATCTCGGATCTAGCTGAAATTTTGCACAATTATTTCTTTTACCTAACAACACAAGAATGTATTTATAAAAAAAAAATTGGTTGATTAACTATTAATTATTTAATCAAAGGAATCTTAAAAATCAATGTGTTACCAAAGAGCAGGTTACCGCGATTACATTTTAATGGGGTAAATCCCCCCAAAATTAAGATACTGTTTACAAACTTTAACTTTCATAAATGTATGCAAACAATTTTAGATAGATGTTGATTATATTGTCTAGTTCTAGTACTCCCAGCACGCTAACCCGCATCCACCCCTTTCTCCTCACACAATGCATTGTCATCCCCATCTGGTAAAGAAGCAGACATTGTTATACATCCAGTTAACGCGTTACACGGGGGGTAAGTGACGACTCTTGAATCATGGTCTGTGTGTGAGAGAGAATGGGAGGGGTTTAGATGTTGAACAATGACACTCGAAATAAAGAGGGGGGGGGGGGAGGACAATGGCTGGTGGATATAAACAGCTGTTGACTAGGAAGAGGTCGCAGCTACTAGTTCTATTTTAAGAATCGCTCAAAATGGCGAGCAGGTCAATCTCATTACACCCGTCTACTCGGTGCCGGCGAACTAAGTTGGCGAGCCCCTGAGAAATGAAAAATCTTGTCTTTCATTTGCTATTCAAATTAAACAAACCAAATTAAAAAAAAAAAAGGTTACAAAGACAGATTCTGTGGAAACACAAACTCCATATCGGTCCCCAAAGTGGTCCACCAAGGCAGGTAAAAAGGCTGGTCTCAATATTTTCAGAAAAAAAACAACATCAGAATGAAATTCTATAAAAGACAAATGACAGAAGAATGGAGAAAGAAGGTTGACAGATCTTGTGTGGTGCCCTAGCGGTCCAGCAGACCAAAGGATAGGTGAAAGTGAATGTGAAATTAGATGTGAACCTGGCATAACTGATGTCTTATAATGAATATCTAATTGATCTCATTGTTTTGTAAAGGGTCAATCTCTTATTCAAATCATCAAGAAAAAAAAAACATTTCGTAAAAAAAAAATAGTTAAGTGTATTATCTCTATATGCCAGCAATGCAGTTCACGCGATAATATGAAAAACTACATATTAATTGTTATTTAAATTATGTACAACTTATATGCATACTAATTAGATTTTTTCTCTTTAAAAAAAAAGAAAACTTTTTTGTGTAAATGTAGTAGTTACTAGGTCAGAACTTACATAACTTAGCAATACAAATGTAATAAAAAAACATTTTGACAAAAAAAATCTAAAACCATTTGCATAAATATGTTAAAAATGTGGTTAATTGTAATCCCCCCCCCTTCTAAAGAGCTTCTCGTGTTTGTTACTAATAATAGTGAATAGTTGTAAAAGTGGTGTATTTTTATGAAAAAAAAAACTGCTTGCATAAGTGATTTCAAAAATTAGATTTTTTGCTTTTAGAAAAGAAAAAAGGAGCCGTTGCATCAGAACTTGGAATGGTCTAAAATATTATGGTGTCAGATATTTACTACCTTTTCTAGTTAACGAGATCTAAACGGGACGGACTGACATACGGACAGACATTGCACACAAAACTAATAGCTTCTTTTCCCCTTTCGGGGCCGCTAAACAAGAATTTTTAAAAGTAGCTTTCTTGAGCAAAATATGTGCAAACAACGTCATATATTATAATGTACTACAATAGAGAATAAAGCTTGATGCTCAAAGACAGCCACTGAAGAAAAGAAGTCCACACATTGTGTTCTTGTTAACAAATGCTTAAAACTCTCTAGCCCTTTAGTCGGATTACTTCTCCTACTCACAGCTCAATGGAGTTGCAAGGCAAAGTGAGCGAGCGCGAAAGAAAGTAGGTCCCCACATGAAAGTAATGGAATGAAGCGAAAAAAAAAAGGCAGTAGAAATATAGCATAATCCTAAGAAATAATAAAAGTTTTTAAAAAGTATATTATTTAATATAATGGCAGATACAAGAGGGAGAGGCGGTAGATGCGATCGTTTCCCCCCCCCCTCACCTTTTCAATCAATATCTTCTACATTTGAAATAATGAGCATGTCGTTTAGTGTGAGTTGTGAAATAAGACCTTATATTCTTAAATGAAATTCACTGCAGTGTCTGTGAGGCCGAGCTACTGTATTTGCCAACAGGAACATATTGCATAGCCAGAGTGACAAACTTAGAAAGATCATTGCTTGGCTTTAGGGGTTATTTACAGTACACTCTTTTCTGTTTTTCATGTATGTACACTCATTACATATAGCATTTTTTCTTTTTTTTACCAGACTTTTTATGTGATCACCCTTTGGTAAACTCATTTTGAATAAAATGTAAATTGATTCATTATTAGAGCGTTCAGTTATATTGATAATACTTCTGAACTTGTTCCGAATCATTTCTTCCAAGATTTGGCAACGCTCATAACAGTTCCTCCAGTTTTCAGAGTGGATGTTCGCTGAACGTGGCCCATTCTATTTGCTCGGTGCCAAGGAAACTATCCGATGAAATCGCCTGTACCAGACATATCGGCTTCATCTATTGGACTGTTGGGACATCACACATCCTCTGGCGACAGTATCTTAACTTACGTTCTTTGGCAGTGGTCAGAAGGCCATCATGGGGCCCAATGGCCATTGTAGGCCTGTTTTAGATGAGCTTGATGTGAAACCTATAGAATCCCTCTGTAACATCTCATTTCCATCTTTGACTCTAGCCTTCTATGACGAGGGATATTGAAGCTCCCTAACTGAAAGTGGATTTAAGTTTTTACAAATCTCTCACTTCGTTTTACCTTGAATAGAAAGAGTCGACCACTTCGTCCAGATCTGATGAGACTATTGTCTAACATATGTAAATGTGTTTTTTTAAGAATTTTACATGTTGTGGTAATGTAATGTATATGAGCTAGTTCTTGATGAGAAGGCAGCTGCGTTTGAGTGATGTCAAATGTTTTTATTTTAATAAGTCTATTTAGTCGATGTCTTTGTGTTATTAATGTTTTACCATACCAACACGTGATAGCAAGGGTAATTAGACTACTGATGGTGACTGTACACAAAGTTGACTATTGTTATGCCTATTTTAATCTGACAAGGGTTGACACTATACGTTTTTTTTCCACTGAGATTTTCACGATACATTTTTAACACAGTAATCTCCCCTTGTCGTAGGCGAATATTTCTGGTTGACATTATTCAAGAAGTTAAATACAATAATATTGAAAAGTAAATTAGGTGATAATGGACAAATAAAGGTAACCTTAATTAAAAGACATAAGAAAAGAAAAGAAAACGATAGGGAGAAATTTGGAAATAAATAAATACACCATTCAATGAATTGAACGCTCTAATTGAATTATCTCCTTTACCAACTTGTTAATTAAAAGAAAAATATTTAAAGTTCCCCATACAGACCTTTTGATTTATGGGGAAGATGATGTAAAGGTCATTTGATTCTGTGGCCCAAGGTTAACGAGGATGTCATGTGGCCAGCACAACGACCAACCACCTTTACTTTTCCCCCCAACTAATAGATGCCCGTTAGTGCCGGGCGGACACAGCCTGTGAATACAAACATATTGCTACGAGCAAAGGGGCCGCTCAGAGATTCGATTTTACAGAATGAAATAGTGCACACGACTATTCATATACTTTGTAAAATACATAGCTTATTAATGTCAGGGATAGATAACGTTGTATCAGTACCAAGTTGTATCAGTACCAAGTTGTATCAGCACCAAATTTTATCAGTACCAAGTTGTATTAGTACCAAGTTGTATCAGTACCAAGTTGTATCAGCACCAAATTTTATCAGTACTAAGTTGTATCAGTACCAAGTTGTATCAGTACCAAGTTGTATCAGTACCAAGTTGTATTAGCACCAAATTTTATCAGTACCAAATTGTATCAGTACCAAGTTGAAGTTGTATCAGTACCTAATTGTATCAGTACCAAGTTGAAGTTGTATCAGTACCAAATTGTATCAGTACCAAGTTGAAGTTGTATCAGTACCAAGTTGTATCAGTACCAAGTTGAAGTTGTATCAGTACCAAGTTGTATCAGTACCAAGTTGTATCAGTACCAAGTTGTATCAGTACCAAGTTGTATCAGTACCAAATTGTATCAGTACCAAGTTGAAGTTGTATCAGTATCAAGTTGTATCAGTACCAAGTTGTATCAGTACCAAGTTGGATCAGTACCAAATTGTATCAGTACCAAGTTGAAGTTGTATCAGTACCAAGTTGTATCAGTACCAAGTTGTATCAGTACCAAGTTGGATCAGTACCAAGTTGGATCAGTACCAAGTTGTATCAGTACTAAGTTGTATCAGAGTAAAGTTGTGACAGTACAACTAAGAAACAGACTTATTACTTCAGTGAATTTGCAAGAATCTGATGTCAAGTTGATGCTGAATTGAGAATCAAATGCATTGTTTGAATTGATGACATTGAAGAAGTTTATTAGAGAGAAAAAGAACACAGAAGTTTCTTTAGTGTGTTTCAATCTTTTGATATATTATCTAGGTCAGAGACACCACCACAAATAAAAAAAAACTAACTATTGAACATTATCTTCTATACATGCGAATCTCCATTGAATGAAAGGATTTATATTTTATTTATATTTTTTAAACTTATCTATTTCAGAAATATCTACAAAGAAAAAAAAAAGGTCAGCCCTGACACTACTTTCAAAACAAATACCTTTTTTTTCTTTTTCTATTCCTCAACAAAATGGTGTGAAAAAATTGATGACGTCATTCAGACTCTGAAACATTCCCAGACCTATATCTCTTTTTTTTTTTTTTTACTTTCACACATACACAAACAAAAGACAATTTTGTGGCGTTGAAATTTTCCAGTTTTCCATTTAAAGTTCAACAACTCGGTGTGATCTCCCCAAGTAATAGCCCCTGGGCAATGAAAGAGGTTCTTCATTTAGAATCTAATCTTATTCGGTTAGTTAGCTGGTCCCCCCCCCTTTCTTTTATTTTTTTTTTCACTCTATTCAGCGCCCCCCTCCCCTCTCTCTTTCTTCCTCTCAGCTATCGCCCGTGCATGGATCTTTCTTAAAGTTCAGAAATTAAAAAAAAAAAGGGGGGGGGCAGGGATTACGTTTGAAGATTATTAGAGGGTAAAATTGCGTGTGTAGGGTAGAGAGTGGGATACAATGGGGGTGGGGGGTGGGGCAAAATGTTGCACAAGAGAATCTTAATCTCATCACTTTGAGGTAAGTGGAGAAAATTGCAGTTTACGCCGATGAGAATATTAACAAGTTTTTTTTATTTTTGTAAATAAATCTTTTTTTTTTTCCGCTTGTTTTGTTTTACGAGTTTCAGATGTTCCTTTAGAACTGAAGATGATTACATCCTAGCCCAGATCTCCAACATGAATTTATAGGCCCATAATACATTGCAAATAAAACCGATTTGTTCCTTGAAAAGCTAGGATACCCCACATATTTAGATTTTTGCTTTGAAGATCGCCGCCGAAAAAAAATTTATTCGATAAATAGTATTCAAGAAAATGTAAGTATAAATTGTGAGTTATAGTCCCAAATTTATTTAACTAGAAAAATATCAGATTGAGTAAAGGTTGGGAAAAGGCGACTAGGAACAGATTATCTGGGTTTAGAACTCATCTCAATCATGACTCTTATACTGACAAATTTTGTTTGAATTCTAACTTTTCCAATGCAAAGTCTTTCTTAAAATAATTATGATAAATTCATGTGAAATTACATAAACTCTGTCTGGAAAGGGGAGGGGGCGATAGAGTGAAAATGATTAATCCTCGCTCCTTTTTATAATTTCTGCTAAAGATTGCATTTGACATTAAAGAATAGGGGTGTGGCGACTCGATATAAGAATTTAATTTATAGTATATATAAATTATATTAGTGAAAGATTTTTTAAATTTTGTAATTTCTTAACTATAATACAAAAAGAAAAAGTATTGATTTGTCCGATGGGGGAAATGCGATTGCATGTATCGCCCTTCCACCTGGTTCAACCCTTTTTCATTTAAATTTACTAATGATACAATTTGAGATTAGAGTGTGGTACGACATATTTACAATGGGTCACATATCAATACGTAGTTTATATTATATAGATCAGCGATGCCCAAACTACGGCCCGCGGGCCAGATCCGGCCCGCGACGTGCTTCTATCCGGCCCGCCAAAGCGTTGGAACAAAATGTAAAAAAAAAATGTAAAAAAAAAATATTTTTTTTGAAATAAAAAATTAGAATGTTGAAAAAATATTTTCTTTCAGTTAGGATTCTCTCTCATTCTTTGATGAATTCCATCTTTATGTTTGGTATTTTAATATTCATAGTAAATATTTTTTTTATTGTAAGAACACAAGTGTTGTTTATTTAAATGGCGATAAAACTTGACAGCTATTTTTAATTCTTGTCTTGAGCTAGCCGTGTCCTTTACACCTTGTGTGTGCAACACAGAGCATCTTTGCAGTATCATTTTGGATCGTGTTCTTTTGATATCAAATCAATTGCCAAGTTACGACTAGAGATTGGGGGATTGACAAGAATATTTCACAAAAAAAGACAAGAAAATGAGTCGACGATAAGGGCCAGCTACAGAGTTGCTCAGATCTTAAGTAGAGCAATGAAGCCTTTTTCCGATGGCGAATGTGTAAAAAAGTGCTTGCTAGCAGTGATGGAAGAAATGTGTCCTGAAGTAGAAGCTGTCAGCCTTTCTGGCATGACAATTACAAGGCGAGTGGAAGATATGGGGGTAAATCTTCATTCACAATTAAAAGACAGAGCAGCGGAATTCGAAATGCTTTCTATTGCTGCTGACGAGTCCACTGACATAACTGATACTGCGCAACTCTTGGTATTTATTCGCGGTACAAACAGCAGTTTTAATATAACAGAAGAGTTAGGAGCTATGAGGAGCAAGCGTGGGAATACAACTGGAGAAGACCTGTTCAAAGAAGTGTCAGCCATCATAGAGGACCTTGCTCTTCCTTGGAATAAATTAGTTCGAGTGATTACTGATGGCGCTAGAAATATGGTTGGATGTCACAGCGGACTGACAGCAAGAGTTATTTAAAAAGTTGTTGAGTCAAATGGAACTGAACCCCTGCGCCTTCACTGCATCATTCACCAACAAAATCTCTGTGGAAAGGTTTTGAAACTGGACCATGTGATGATGATTGTGCTCAACACTGTAAATTTCATCAAATCAAAGGCGTTGAATCACAGAACTTTCAAAAGATTTTCTGACATAAATAGAGTTCGAATATGAAGACGTTTTATTTCACAGTGAAGTGCTGGGCTGGTTAAGCCGAGGAAAGGTGTTAAAACGTTTTTTTTTTAATTTGAGACACGAAATTGAACTATTTATGACCGATAAATCAAAACAAGTGCCACAACTGAACGACCCCTCATGGTTGTGGGATTTGGCTATTTTATGCGACATCACATCACATCTAAATGAACTCAACACCAAACTACAATGGAAAGACAAATTGATTTCATGAGGCTCTTGATGAATAATTTCAGTGAAAGATTTCTGGATTTTCAGAATTTAAAAAATGAAATCCGTCTTTTTGAAAATCCGTTTGCTGCCGATGTGTGAAGTGCTCCGACAGATCTGCAACTGGAACTGATTGACTTACAAAGCAAGACATCCCTGCTTGACAAATTTCAAGTGATGCAGACCATTGACTTCTACTCCATGTTACCTGCAGAAGCGTTTCCAAATCTTCGAAAACAAACGCTAAGGATGAACACAATGTTTTCAAGCACTTATTTGTGTGAACAAATTTATTCAATGATGAAACGGGTGAAAACCAAGTTACGTAATCGCCTCACGGCAGAACATCTAGATTCAGTGCTCCGACTTGGTGTTTCATCTATGCAGCCAGATATTCAGAAGATGGTTTTGGATAAATTTCATGCATCACATTAATTTATGTAAGTAAGTCCACAAATAAAACTATTAAAAATAGCTTATTGTATTTTTTTTTTCTTTTTGGTGTTATGGCCCGCGACACGAATGCTAAAATTAAAATGGCCCGCAGACCGAATAAGGTTGGGCATCACTGATATAGATATTAAACTAATTTTGTTCACAAACTATGATTCTCCACAAAAAAAGGACCGCCCCCCAGCACTCACGCCACCGAATCGGCTAAAATACCAGAAAGGGAGCGACATAATATTAAATGTATATATTAATTCAACTAATTTTGTTCACAAACTATGATTTCTCCTTAAAAAACGGACCGCCCCCCCCCCACTCAAAGGGTTTAGGTGGGAAGGGCAGTAGAGGTATTCGCCCCCCCCCCACCAATCGGCAAACAGGGAACGACATAACATAAAGATTGGTTAAAATATCAATAACAAATTTACATGATATAGATATTTAATTGATTTTGTTAGCAAGCTGTGATTTCTACAAATAAATTGGACCGCCCCCCCCACTCGAAAGTTTAGGGGGGGGGGCGGGATTGATACCATCGCCCCCTCCCGACCCCACCAAATCGGCCAACATACTAGAGGGGGGGGGCGAAATAATCTAAAAATAGGTTGAAATATAAATAATTAGTAATCCGCCCCCCCAATTCGGTGAGTGGGGGGGGGCAATCGCCCCTACCGCCCCCCCCCCTGGATCCGCCAGTGTACTAGCCGGATATGACCCGCGGGCGACGGGTTGTGGTAGGGACATTAAACATAAGCTACGGTCTTTGCCATGATCTAAGGAACATTTATGCCAAGTTTTATCAAGATTGGACAAACGGTTTTAATTTTTATGCGTGACATACATACACACGCCTTACTTTGTGCTTTATATATATATATATATATATCACGTGACGGGATTGTTTTATATGTGAAAATGTGAAGCAATGCATTTTTGACTTAACTGCTCACACTTGCGCGCGTAAAGATACACACGCACACACGCGCGTAGTCGGCGGCGCACTAGATGTCACCCACATCGAGGTTGTTACAGATAACCTCGTATCATGCGTGTTTCGATACCTACACACCTGTGCTATCAGTCACGTTGTTGGTGTGACCAGACGGTGACACACACACACACAACTAAGAACATACACAATACACACGCTGACCATGGAGGGCTACTCGATCACCTCAGGTATGTCTAAATCTTGACAATTACATTTTGAGATATCGTAATATCTACGTACACCCTGTCTAAATTCCCGTTAGAACTCTTGTTCATTACAGCAAGTCTGTTTATTTTGCTCAATTTTAAGTCGTTTTTCCAGGTTTCTGTTTGAACTCTCTTTCATTTACTAAAGCCTATGGCGTAAAGAGATCATGTGTACACTAAATGTATACAAAACAGCGAGGGGGGAAAAAAAGGGGGCGGGAAGGCGGACAAAGGGACATCACTAAGTTCTTTATTGTTTAGTGTTACAAGCCAATGTTACATACACGCTGATTGATAATAGATTTAATTATTAGGTTCATTTCACAAAACTTCTTATTGTAATCATGATAGTACATTGGATTGGCTGGCTTTCTGATGGTCTCTAGTTCAAACCTCCACCATCCAGTGTCGTCCTGTTAGAGGTTTCGTCTACGACTCTGGAACTTTATAAAAGAATTTAAAATTATTTTTGGATCTGGTCGAATGTACTGCCATTTTGTCTACACATTTCCACATTTAGCAAAGAACTTGAAGTCTAGTTTTGTGCTAATCTAGCGCGTGCTAAGTGTGCTTCTAGTATCCCTCCTCCTCCTCGACCGCACCTCCCCCACTTTTCTACAATGAACAAAAACAGTAAAGAGGTAGAAGTGATTTTTTGAAAAGGGGGGGGGGAGGAGAAGGTAGATGCAATTTAATTTCGTTCATACAATTCAGTTCATCACTCAAATTTAAATAACTTCACCTCCTATGTTAAATCTTGTTAATTTAAAATACTCAAATTTAAGACTAATTTTAAGGGGTCTCTTTCTTTCTTTTACTATATATTATTTTTTTAGGTTCATAACTTTTCCAAACAATAAACAGCTCTTAAAAAATAGAAGTTTTACGGTACATAACCTAAACACACTAAATTAGTTTAGTAAGATTACTTAATACCCACAGTTCTTTCTGTGATGAGAAAATATTTAATTTCTACCACTTGAAATTTTAATTAATATTTTTTCAATGAATACATAACTTCCCTTACGCGTCCTTTTTTTCTTCACTTTTGGAACTTATCTACCTCTTGTAAATTGGAAATCAATTAAACTAGGCCTTTCTGTTAATTAAGTTGTAATCTAAACGAAGATATTAAAATTTTATCCATTAGCAAAACTGTCAATTTAGTCATTAGATTAAAGATTACGTAAAAGCTTTAATATTATTTATCTCGGTTTGAACCCCTGGGATCTTTCCTGACATATGCACAAGAAGTCATACAAAGACTAACGTAACAGCTGCTTGAGTAAATATTGATTATCAATTAATAATACTATAGGTGTCTTAGCAAGAAGTGATGAAAGAGTCAATTCTATTGGACAAAAGCGTTTAAGGTATTATTTTTCGAATCAGAAGAGTAATGATGACTGGAGCATTTCGCCCAGTGGAGACCTGCATATTTTGTCACATCTGATACAGACTAAGCCGCTGTCCGCCGAGGGACTATTTAATTTATTTTTCGCCGTCTGCGACTGTCAGGAAAACCAATGACTTAGCAGAGTTTAAGTCGCTTATCTATATGCATGACTAGATGGACGCATGAAATGCCTAAGACGTTATTATCTTCTCTTTTGAACTAACGTCTGTAATTTATAAGATAAGATTTTTTTTAACCTCCGTATGCATTAATCCTGTATTACAAGGGGATATTTTCTATTATAACGAACAGAGGAAAACGTCAATAATACCAATTTGTACGAATCTTTCTCCTTTTAGTTTGAGATAGCTCTTGTTGGCTCCTTATTAATAAGTTATAAGAGCTGATCAATCCTCCATAGGAGGCGGGGTGGCTGAGAGGTAAAGCGCTTCGAATCCTGGTGAAGACTGGGATTTTTAATGTCGGGATCTTCAGGCGCCTCTGAGTCCACCCAGCTCTAATGTCCACTTGACATTATATGGGGAAAGTAAAGGCGGTTGGTCGTTGTGTTGGCCATATGACACCCTGCTCTAATGGGTACCTGACATTAGTTGGAGAAAAATATAGGCTGTTGGTCGTTGTGCTGGCCACATGACACCCTCTTTAACCTAAGCCACAGAAACAGATGACCTTTACATCACCTATCCTATAGACCACAAGGTCTGAAAGTGGAACTTTACTATTTTTAAATCCTCCATTAAACCTGGTCTAAAAAAATCATTTGACGTTCACAAATCCAGGTTTACATTTCTATACAAAAAAAAAAAGCATACATTGCTTTAAGCATTAGTATTAGATCGGAACGTAACATTTATGAAATAGAAGTAGACCTGTTAACACGTATTCTGTCAATTGATCAGCCACATGACACTGTCATGTGCCATTTATGATGTCATTTGAAGATTACCTGGCTCAATGTGAAAACTAAAAATAAAAGAAAGGATTGATAATTTTGGCCGCATTTTTTCCCATGACAATGAGGCTGTATCTATAAAGTGGACCTAAAGTCTATAATCTGGACCTAAAGTCGACACAAGTGAAGAAATTATTGATCAGTCGTACAATCCTCAATATAATCTTCATCCTTAGTTATACAGCATTAATTCATTCTAATACGCCTATACTACTGAAGAGACCGTTCGGGCAGTTATGCCGCAAGGTATTTGGGCTTCGGACAACTGGGTTAGTGTGGACACCTTACCCCATCCCAAGATGATCGAAATGGTGCCCAAAAAGCTTGAAGCTAGCCTGATAGCATTGATTTACATAATTTTTTTGTAGGTTGTCGTAGCCAGAGGTATTAAAAGGGGGTATGCTCCCATTGTCTATAAAATTCATAACCCAAATCGCATTGCCAATAGCCTGTGACTACCAAGTCCAGAACCTGGGCTGCACGGATGGCTGTGCTATTAAGCGCGGCTAACCTGCATTTAAAAAAACATGCGAAGGGTTGAAATCGGATACCTTGCGCCTCTAAAGAACGGGAGATTCGGGCATATGGAGTTCACCAACATAGGGAATTAGTCTAGTAGACTGGATGCCTTGCGGCGCAAAGGAGTCAACCTAAAGTGTTGGTCGTTGCAGACGTATGACTTGACAGGAAGTGACCCGAATGTTTCAAGAGTGAGAGTATTTATTTTAAAATTCTGTTTTAAAAATCTCAAAACCTTTTCGGATTTTGGTCATTTTAAACAGAAAAATGTAAATTTCTATACACCAAAATAATGTGTAGGATCACTGGACTGGGCTTGACCACCTATCCTCTTGTTCTAAATAGGATATATTGTAAAATTTAGACCTATAACAATGGTATGAATGATATATTTTACAAAATTATTTTGGTCAATAAGGACGAAATCTAGTTCATTGTCTTAAACATATCGTACTAGCAGTACACACCCGGCTTCGCCCGTTGATTTGTTCCCAGGATTTATAGTGTTTATTATGGCCGAACACCCCCTTCTTTTTTTTGTATAGTAATAAACGGGCCGCATTTTAACGAAAAACCTAACCTACCTTTTTAGCCTGTGAATTAATTTATCTCTCTATCTCTATCGCTCTCTGGAACCCCCATTTTGATTTTTTTTGTTTAAACCTGTTTCATCGTAATTTCTCCAACATAGAGTTTTGACTTGATTTGGTAAGACCCGCTTCACAATGCGCCCCGACACATACACGCACACATATTTTGAGCCCGTGAATTCTAGTAAGCACTATCACTTACCCCTCCACCCCCCCCCCGCCTCCTGTCATATTTGAGATGTTTACGTAACAATGTTTCATTGAAGTTTAAAGTTGTCAGCGAAATAGAAGCTACAAATGGAAGAACGGAGAAAATTTGATTTTGTAGTGCCATAGTGAACGAAAACAGGAAGACACTAGACTGGAGAGAAGAACAGTGCATCAGGGATTGTAAAGAGTCTGAATGTTTGGGAAACTAAAAGGTCAACTTTTGTGCTGCCTGAAGGTTGTAGAAGGGACCTGGAGCGAAGCGGGGAAGGCTGTCGTTTGTCCACATTCGGGTTAAGTAGCAAAGGACTGGTATACTTAGTAATAAGACTCTGAGGAAGCTGAAGGATGTTATGTGTTTGCCCTAATGAATAAACACACCTATTTTATTTCCTGTGAAACTGTGTTGAGTTGCCTGCCTTTACGTTGAGTGCCTACCCTAGAGTTGCAACAATATAATTAAAAAAAATTACCTACAATACATCTTCTATTCTGCATCCCGAATACATCAAAAAAATCTTCCTGTTTATGGATTGGCCTACATGTATAAAAATCTTCAGAGTACTTTGAATACCGTGTGAGTCTCATCGCACTGGGGCACCGTGTTGAGAACTCTATTCTCTGATAACACGGACAAGGAAAGCGGCAGTTCTTCTCAAAGCTTCTCTGTCTCCGTACAGAGCCAGCTCTTCATGCAAACCAGTTTTTGTTTCACTCAAATGGCCTTGTTTAGGGTGTAGTGTTGCGCACTCGTAAAGGATGTGGTTGACTGTTTCGACGTCGTCCTGACAATGCCTGCAGCGTGAGTCGAAGTTTGGTTTAAATTTAGCAAAATAGGCACCAATTGGACAGTGTCCCGTTCTGTACCTAGCGATTGTCACCTGTTCTTCCCTATTTAGCTGCCACCATTCGTCCGATTTTGAGGGCCCTTTTAAGTTTTGCCAGACTTCCCTTCCCGTATTACCGTTTTCCCAGCTTTTGCTCCATTTATTTCTTGCCCATTCGTCCACTATCGTACGCGCCTGCTCAAAAGTCTGTGGCTCGTCCACAGGGTCCAGTTTTGTGCCGAGCTTGGCTAATAAGTCAGCTTTCACATTACCCTCCACATCCACGTGTCCAGGTACGTATTGGAATGTCGTCCGAATTTTGTGTTTTTTCTTGGAGGCGTCCCACGCACGCCAGTGTTTTTGCCAGTGGTTCCGGGAGCGTATCTGCAGGGCTTTCAATGGCTTGTAGGCTCGACAGAGAGTCTGTAAACAGTACAATAGGACTGGGTTGTGCTGTTTTCTCGTTAAGTCGTTCTTCAATGTACTCTACTGCATTTTGAATTGCAACCATTTCAGCTACGTAATTGCTCCTGCCAGAACACACACCTAGAATCTCATCGTTCTCAATCGTGCCAGGGAATTGAACCACCACACCATACCCAGAGGTTTTTTGTCCGAGGTTCTCTCTCGTGGAACCATCTGTGTACACTTTAATATAGTCAGCTGGGTACTGGGCGACAGTTTTCCTGGCAGTGTTTCGTAGGACAGTTTTTGTGCATTTCTTGTTAACTTCTGGGTCAATCAGCGATTTCCTCACCTCTGGGACTCCAGGAGCATTCGCCGGAGAAGAAGCCCCATGCAGAGCGAGAGCTGCTCTGTTCTGGGGTAAATCGACTTCTTTGGACAATTCCCGCACCGAGTGCATGAAAGAGTTCCGCTTCAGCCGATTTCCGCCCTGCCAATTGTCGACCAGACTCCTGGCTAAGTATTTCATTCTCTTCTACCTAATTTAAATGTTTAATTTCTCGTTTAAGTATTGAATGAGATCAAATGTGTTTAATCCATCTGAATTACTGATATGTAGATTGCGACATCAAAGTCTTCATAACATTTGTTTGGTCTTCTTTGTTTTAGCGGCCCCCGAAAGGGGAATAGACTATTATTTTTGCGTGGTCCGTCTGTCCATCCGTACGTCCCGTTTAGATGTCTTAAACTAGAAAATATATTTTATGCTATTAAAAGTTATAATGCTACGGCTACTTTTTTCTTTTCTGAAAGCGAAAAATTTAATTTTTTAAAATCAACTATGCAAGCAGCTTTTTTCATAAAAATACACCATTTTAACAATTATTCACTATTAATAGTAACAAACATGGGAGACACTTTAATAAGGGAAATGACTATCTATCATGTTTTTAACACATTTATGCCAATGGTGTTAGATTTTTATGTCCAAAAATTTTCTTTTCAAAGTTTTATTTCTAAGTTAAGTAATCTCAGTCATACAATTTACCTATATTTACAAAAATTGTTTACTTTTATTTTTAAGAGGAAAAATCTATTAAATATGCATTACAAGTGGAATATAATTTAAAACAACAATTAATAAGTAGTGTATTGTGCTATACACGTAAATGGCCATAGCACTGGTAAAAAAGACTAATCTACCGTCTGTCTCCTTTTCTCTCTGTCCCTTACCTTTGATAAAATCTCATCCACTGTCTTCCCATCGCTTTCTCCGTCTTCATCTTCTTCCTGGTACTGTTCCCTGAAGGAAGGTCTTTGCGAGCCCCTGAGGACCTTGTGATGTGACCATAAAGTTTGAGTTTACGTTTTTTTGACAGTGGTTAGCAGGTCATCGTGGGGTCCCATTGCTGTATTAATTCTGTTTCTAATTTCTTCATTCGTGATGCCGTCTTTGTAAGTGACCCCTAGGATTTAACCATATCGTTATAACTATCAGTTCATCGAATACGTTTGAATATTAACAATTTAATTAATAATAATAATATTAATAAATCCCCGTATCCTGTGGCATCAAGTCGTTAGTCGAACTAACAATGCAACAATACGTCACTTTTTTTCGTATCGACGGAGATAGGGTTGTAGTTGTTGATAAGTTTGTAGTTCATAGTTTCTGATATTCTTTCTGAAAATATTGAAACCTGCCTTTTTATCTACCCGAGCGGACCACTTCGGGGGCCTATTTTGAGTTTGTGTTTCCACACAAACTTCCTTTGTAACCTTGTTTTGTTTGCGTTATGTATAACAATTTTGATTTTTTTTTGATGTCATGAAAGTTTACTGAAAAACATTTTAAAAAACAAAAAGACAGACGTAGAGTCTATATTATAGGGTTAGGATATAAATAAGCTAACATTGGAGAAATACTTAACAATTATTTTTAGCCGCCTTTATCTATTGAAATAATGAAAAAAACTTGACAGACATTTAATTATCGACACGTGATCAACATTTTGGTTCACCACACGCACACACACACACACACACACACAATCAGATCACGATGATTGAGACGGTGTTTTGATTATTTCACATTTCGCTAATCTGGTCACTGCGCTGGTTCAAGTCGCACCAGTCCCACAGTCAGCGTCCTGAGCCAGACTGATGGTACACAGCAACACATTCTCTTTTGGCTCGTCCCTTTGTGGATTTACTCATTTAGACAGTGAGTAGCTTGTTTTCTATCGCAATTTATTCCTAGACGGCAGTAGATCATTTAAAAAAACAATTACTTTCTAGAGAGTTAAGATTCTTAATATTCCGTAGTGTGCAATGTGTGGCCGAGTGGCATAGTCAACTACTTGGATGTACAACTTCAGCGGGTACGAATTCAAATCTCGGCGCATAAAAAAGGGGGGGGGGTTTACGGAAATCTTCCAGATACCATCACACACACACACAAAAAGATTGGACTTGAACGCATCGAGAGCACGAAAGTGTAACTATTATTATGTTGTTATTGGCCTCCTTCACACGTAACGACTCTGGTTCATCTCGTAGAACACGTTTGCATGTGAATGTGAAGCCCTGTTTATTAAAACTGGTTGGACTCAGTGGTGCCCTAAGGATCGTGAAGTTGAAAATTCCCAAGTCTTCACTGGCATTTAAACTCGAGACCTCTCGAGTACTTTGACCACGATTAGTTGAAGTCTTATACTCTCCTTTGTAGAGAGTTCCATTTTGATGCTTACTTGGGTCACAACTAAGTGAATCACGCGAAGACGGATATTTATAACAAATGAATTCTTTAATTCAATCATCATCATCATCATCAAACTCCATTTGAGTGAGGGCTTGAGAGGCTCAAATCCTCTCTTGCAAAAGCCCTGGACAGAAACACTGCTGTCTTGCGTAGTGCATAAATGTCGCCATACAGGTCGAGAATTTTTGGTTTCCCAGACCTATCGAGACGGAGATCAGCAAGTCTGGGGCAGTCAAACAGAATATGAGGCACGGTTTCCTCTTCTTCCCCGCATCGGGGCACCGTGAATCGAAATTTGGCCATAGCCGTGAGAAATATGAGCCAACAGGACAGTGGCCTGTCCTGCACTGTGCTGTAATAGCTTGCTCAGGCCTGGTCAGCCTCCACCACGGGAAGTGCGGTCAGGGCGCCTCATGCGCTCCTAGACTCCACGGGCTTTTTGGGACTTGTCCCAGCGCTCAAACCACTTTTCCATTTCTGTTTTTTTTTAATTATATCCAGAGCATGATGAAAACTTACAGCCTGTACAGTGGGTGGAATTTGCCCTCCCTGGTGGGCCAAGGAGTCTGCAAGAGTGTTGCCAGTTAATTCAACGGAAGAGGGAAACATGCCAGCCAATGTCCTGGACACTAAACTGTACTTAGACCAAAAAAAAAGGAAAACACGCCCTTCTAACCCTTCAGAATCCTTAGCCTAAATATATTTATTTTAAAAAAAAGTAAAATTCTCCTTTCAGACCTTGCGATCTTGTGGGCAGATGATGTAAGGATTGTTTCTGTGACCCACGGTTAACGGGGTGTCATGTGGCCAGCACAACGGCCAACCGCCTTTACTTTTCCCCAACTAATGCCAGGTACCCATTAGGGCTGGGTGGACGTGGACTTAGAGGCGCCCTAAAGAGCCCGAGATTAAAAATTCCCAGTCTTCACCAGGATTCGAACCCGGGACTCCGATTCGTAAGCCTAGCGCTTCGCAATCATCTACCGCACCTCCAACTCCTCCAACTATCTTTCGTTTTTCTTATTTCTGTACTCCGGTGCATCACTTTTTGTGTTTCCTGGTAGCTACTATCTACAAACATTTACGTGCTAAATATACAATCTTCTTCTTCTTCATCGTTCTCATTGTTATGTTGGAGTGTTCAGATGACTAGACCAATACATGAGATGAACTGCGCAGTGGTTTCCAAATCAGGGAGCTCTCCATATAGTTTTCTTTCTATTGGGGTGATTTGGGGCCAATGTCTTATACGGGCCTCTTGGTAGAGAGAACAGTTTTGGAGGACGTGGTCGGCATTCTCTTGTGATACTCCACATGGGCAGATTTCACTGGTTCCAAATTTGAGCTTCCGGTGCATGTGTTGTCGCATTCTGTTGTGTTCGGTCCTGAGTCGAAAGATTAGACGTTGGTCTTGTCGGGATAGCTTATAGTAAGCGTCATCTTTATTGTGATTAAATATACAATGATTCTTTAAAAAAATGTCGCCATCTTTATTTCCCTACATAAATATGTTTCATGACAAGATATGAAAAGGCGGCGAGCTGCCGAAAAATATCCAGGTCGCAACTGGGTTTGCGTAGTCATGTGAAATAATGCACTTATCCTTAATCTTTATAATTTAAGGCATTGACATTTTTATTATTATGTGGACGACAAAGTCTCTCCAGAATAGAAACAGACACATGAAAAAGGGCTCCACAGACACATGTAAAAAGGCTCTACAGACACATGAAAAAGGGCTCCACAGACACATGAAAAAAGGCTCTACAGACACATGAAAAAGGGCTCTACAGACACATGAAAAAGGGCTCTACAGACATATGAAAAAGGGCTCTACAGACACATGAAAAAGGGCTCTACAGACACATGAAAAAGGGCTCTACAGACACATGAAAAAGGGCTCTACAGACACATGAAAAGGGCTCTACAGACACATGAAAAAGGGCTCTACAGACACATGAAAAAAGGCTCTACAGACACATGAAAAGGGCTCTACAGACACATGAAAAGGGCTCTACAGACACATGAAAAAGGGCTCTACAGACACATGAAAAAAGGCTCTACAGACATATGAAAAAGGGCTCTACAGACACATGAAAAAAGGCTCTACAGACATATGAAAAAGGGCTCTACAGACACATGAAAAAAGGCTCTACAGACATATGAAAAAGGGCTCTACAGACACATGAAAAAAGGCTCTACAGACATATGAAAAAGGGCTCTACAGACACATGAAAAAAGGCTCTACAGACATATGAAAAAGGGCTCTACAGACACATGAAAAAAGGCTCTACAGACATATGAAAAAGGGCTCTACAGACACATGAAAAGGGCTCTACAGACACATGAAAAAAGGCTCTACAGACATATGAAAAAGGGCTCTACAGACACATGAAAAGGGCTCTACAGACACATGAAAAGGGCTCTACAGACACATGAAAAAGGGCTCTACAGACACATGAAAAAAGGCTCTACAGACATATGAAAAAGGGCTCTACAGACACATGAAAAGGGCTCTACAGACACATGAAAAAGGGCTCTACAGACACATGAAAAAGGGCTCTACAGACACATGAAAAAAGGCTCTACAGACATATGAAAAAGGGCTCTACAGACACATGAAAAGGGCTCTACAGACACATGAAAAAGGGCTCTACAGACACATGAAAAAGGGCTCTACAGACACATGAAAAAGGGCTCTACAGACACATGAAAATGGGCTCTACAGACACATGAAAATGGGCTTTAAGAGATGAACCATCGTTGTATAACGACTCAGACTGAATCCAAGGACGACACTATAAATGTGTACCGTTAGAGGGCGCAACACTTCTTAAGGGAGCACAGGCCGTCAAATAGCCACCTGACATTTTTTTTCTCAATTTAGCTGCCATTATGAGGGCGCAGCGTGGACACTGTCTCTCACCACTTTGAGGACATTCAAACTTGCTGTTACCGTTTTTCATTGTTGATTCTGTGTTGCTGCTAGTGCTGGATTAACCTACAGGCAACATAAGCTATAGACCTAATGTAGGCCTCTCCCTCCCGCTTGCTTCGGGGCCCACAAAATGGTTTCACGGATAATTTCATTCATTTTTGAGAACGAGCAAAGCAAAAATTGTTTTATGTTGATAACAGTTAACCCAATAGCTCCAATCCCTTAGGGCCTTATTTAGTTTCTGCTAGGTGGAGTTGTCCAATCAAAGGGTCCGTGGTTCGTGCCCTGGTCAAGACTGTCCATTGCTTCGCTATACTTAATTCAACATTTTCTCTCATAACAAAAATTGTTGGCCCCTTTGCTGTCTAGACATATGTACCTACCTATTTTCGCGTATCAGTTTAGTACTATTGGTATATTTCTCTTATGAAGAAATCAGTGTCTGCATCGTTCTTAGCGTGAGCTTCAACACAAATGGATTGTACGTAGTACGTCACAGTAGTGCGTCAGAGCGCGTCACCCAAGTCACATGATCTTTCCTTGAGGTCTAAGCTCTTGTCAAGTTATATCACGTGACAAATAAAGTCTCTGAACAGTATTGTCATCGCCCATTCACTTCAACATTTACCACATTTTAGTTCTTTATCTGATCTATAAAACATTGAGAATATTTTTTTTTCTTATCGATAGCTAGATTCAAAAGTCAATTAAATACGAACACGCAATAACTCTGCAATAACTAGGTCAAACTAATACATTTATTGTAATAAGTAATTTAGGCCAAGTTTATGATATAAAGGCGACTTATCTATCTACTTGCTATCTACAGAAATGATATTATCAAACCCAACCCTTCACATTAGCTTCCCAGTCAAATTATAGTTGTATTCCTAGCTAGACACGCACTAACCATGAAAATGATGACCCACCAATAGTGAGTGAAATAAAGAACAGACCACGTTGGGCAGGCCACCTTGAAAGAATGTTAGATAACAGAGGTGCGAAAATCGTATACAGGCAAAAAAAAACACACCAAAAGGCAGGCGACCCAAAGACAGACCCCGAATGCGATGGATTAATGATGTGGAGGCAGATCTACAACAGCTTGGGGTTAAGGCGTGGAGACGAAATGCGCAGGAGAAATCTGAACGGAGGGATGTGTTGAAGCAGGCCAGAGCCCTTCATGGGCTGTAGCGCCAATTGGATGGATGGATGATTCTTCGCTAGAGGTCTCTGTTCTTCTGGGTGGTTGTAAAAAGCTGGACACTGAACGCTGAGTCTGAAAGAAGAATAAGTACAGAAACATGCTGGGTATCATGAACAGAAGACATATGAGTCAAGACTCTGGCTGGCAGAATGGAGGAACTCCTCAGTACTGTGAAGAAACTAAAGCTGAGCTGGTTCAGTCATATTTAAGACGTGACTCATTGTCAAAAGTCATTCTTCAAGGAACAGTGGATGGAGCACGAAGAAATGATCGTCCAAAGAAAATCTAGCGGGATAACGTCAAAGAGTGGGCCTCTCTCTCTCTCTCTCTCTCTCTCTTGATATCCCGCTAAGAACAGCCACTGACAGGGGAAAGTGGAGGGATTTGGTTAGGCGAACTGTGACAGCGCCCCCTAGGACGAGATTCAAGGGACAGATGATGAGACTCTGTAGATTAGGTTTTTTTTTTTCATATTCAATTTTTTTCCTTGTAAAATATTTTTTTTTGCTACTTCTCTTACCCCAACCTTATTTTATCTTATCTTATTTGTATCTTATCTTCTAGGTCTTGCAATGTAAAGTTACATTAGATCTGTTACTATAGCCTGTAGGACGTGTGTCGGCCTCTCCTCAAGGGTCATAGTGCAGAGATGGCGCCTCATCAGTCACATCTCAACAATGTCCTGGTGGAGTCCTTGGAGTCGTCTGTCAACTGTTGTGATGGCCACGACAAGCAATCAAGCACCTTGCTGGCAACTAAAGCAGTAGGTAAAGTATTCGCAATCATTTCTCTGGATCTTTTAAAAATGTTTTTGGTGAATGTCCAAATCACTAGAATACTCAACCTTATTCTTCATGATTTCAAACCAGGTAGTCGGAGGCTGTTTATTTGATATTCACAGCTTTATATCTAACGGTCCTTCGTCTTCGTAGACGTTTCTATTCTGTAAAGTAAGCTGTGTGTAAGAGTTGAATTTACGCTGCGTCAGAATATTGCAAATGTTTTATGTTATATTTTGCGGTAAAATTATTTAAATGTTTTAGGATGATAGGAAAGGGAGTAAGTTTAATTACATATATATTTATATTATAATTAAATGCAATCTTAAAAAAAACAAACAACTAATTATTAAGATTTAATTTTTCCAAGCGAGGTAGCTATGTAAGAAACATAGAAAAATAAAATATATTGAGTGCTTTCCCTTTGACCCTGTTTTATTATTTTTGCTACATTAAAAAATATCTATAGGCTACATATCATAATACAAATATAATCTTTTCTATGTCGTACATGGGCGTAGCCAGGATTTTTTTTCGGGGGGGGGGGTGGAAATACAAGCACTATTTATGATATTGAAAACCAACCAAATGCATATTCTGAGGTATCTACAGTGCATTTTCCTGCTATTAAAAGTTCTATTTCAAAAACCTAATGTGCTATTCTTACTGACTTAGACCCTCCCGCACAGTTTGGCGCATTTGCTGTTGAGCTGTTTCCATAAAATTGTAGATTCCCCGCCATTACTAGCAAGGGGGTCTGGGTGAGCGCTAGGAGCTCCCCCAGCGCGGGGCGAAGCCCCGCCGCCAAGCACTATTTCTGATATTGAAAACCAACAAAATGCATATTCTGAGGTATCTACAGTGCATTTTCCTGCTATTAAAAAGTTCTATTTCAAAAACCTATTCTTACTGACTTAGACCCTCCCGCGCCGTTCGGAGCATTTGACGTCAAGCTGTTTCCATAAAAATCTGTCACTGGTAATGTCTGAAGCCTCGTCCCACCTGCCATGAGGGCTATTCTATGACTATTCACTGCAGTTTATTAATGGAGCCCTGTCACTGGTACAAATGTGTAACCTCTCTTGAATACGCTCTTGGAATTAAGTGACTGCATGTAGTTTGCTTTAGATTTTTATATCGAAAAGAGAAATTTTATCGTCAAAATCATCTATTGGGGGTTTTCCACCTCAAAATGCTCTGTAGGGGGATCTTAAACTCAAAACCACTTGGAGGGGTTTTAAACTTTAAAAAAAGCCATATGTAGAAGAGGAGTTTAAACTCAAAACCCCCGATTGGATTGGCTACGCTCATATAATTTTAGTGTGTAATTTGCTTTTTTTTTATATTGAAGAGGTATTTTTAGCATCAAACCCCTCTGAATGGGGGTTTAAACTCAAAACCCCTTTGGCTACGCTCATAGATTTTGGAGTTAGTAATTTGCTTTTATTTATATTGAAGGGGTACTTTTTAGCTTCAAACTCCACTCATAACATTTTGAGTGTATATAATTTGCTGTTTTTATTATTAAAGAGGTATTTTTTTTACCTTCAAACCCCATTGAAGTGGGGTTTAAACTCAAAACTGAGTCGAAACCCATTTAGCTACGCTAATAACATTTTGAGTGCTTAATTAGCTTTTTTATATATATTGAAGAGGGGGGTTTATCGTAAATTTTAGAGGGTGTTTTAAAATCAAAGTCTTCCATAACTGTGCTCTTGGAATTTGGGGATTTTCGTTTGCATTTTTTTGTTTGTTTTGTTTTATAAAAGAGGGGGAGTTAACTGCAAAAACCCCAGGTAGAGGGTTAAAATTCAAAACCCCTGGTAGGAAGTATTAAGCTTTCATTTGGGAAGGGGGGGGGGGCTGGCTACGCCCATGATGTCGTACTTAACCTCACATCAATACTTTTGTTGCCACTTCGACTCGTCATAAATAAGAACAATCGACGTTTTATTTGTTTTGTTGTTTTTGTTTCTTGTTATTTAGTTAAATCTATATAGATCTATGCTTGAAAAGTCAGTTTTAGTTGAATATTTCTTAATAGCAAATCTTAAAACAAATATGTTACGGTGAGTATTCTGTGTTTGCCTAATATCAAATTTAAATGTCTTTAGCTCCTAACATTATAATACTATAGGTTTATCTATTATACTTTTAGTGGTGAAAGACTGGTCCACTTTTTGATGTCGTCACCTATATTATCTTTTGTCTTAATGATATCACTTAGGCTACTTTCACCTGGCACAGTGTCATTTTAAGATAGCTTTTGAAATGCTTCAGAATCTTGTAGATCTATTATATAGATCTAAAACAATAATCTTAAGATGATCCACTTGATATGACATACTGTGGATTTAAAGCGTAAAGTTTGTGTTTAATCTAGATCTAAATAAAATGTTTCTAGTTTTAACAGGGATATTGTGGTAACATATCTTTAAATTCTTTAGCAACCCATCCAATGATCCATGATTGGCATGATACGATCATGATTATGATGATTCAATTAACTTTATTAACTTATTAATTTAAGCTACATCCTCTCTCCCTCGACTAATTGAAGAGGGAGGCCCCAAGCCAAAAAAAAAAATTAATACTGAAAAATAGGCTATGAATTTAAAACCGTCTAAATTAATAAATAACCTAAACTCATATAGTGCTTCATGCAGAGTCCTTTTCGAGGCCCCCACCAATTGGAGGCCCTAGGCCTAGGTGATAGGTGGCTGCTTCCTATGATTATGAGGCTATGGCTATAAGGCCGACCATGCTGTAATGTGTAGAAAGTGTTTTTTAAGTTTTACTCTTCCAAAGCAAAATAAAACAAAAAAAGTCATTTAAAAAATTCAAATATTTTATTCCAGAGCTTCCATCTCAATGGTATATTCCTGCCAGGTATGTGCTGGCCCTGTGGTCATTCCTCGGCTTCATCAACATGTTTACATTGAGAATGGACCTAAACATAGCCATCCTGGCCATGGTGGACAACTCCAATGCTACTATGCAGGTCATGCATGTCCCAATCACTACAGCTGCCACACTCATCAATAATCAAGTAAGCTATATAGTCACCTGAGATGATGCCATTATCTTTTTCCTAAATGGGAAGGGGGAAGGTTATTATCCCAAGATGCATCCCACACAGCATGCTTGAGTACTTAGTTGCTTTGATACATTTACTCACTTTTAGATCTAGATATAGATTTGGAATCGACATCTTGACAAGTTTTAACTGTAGGGGCGATACAAAATCTGCTAACATAGATCTAGAATCTAGATAATGTGCAAAAACTTGTTGGCAAGGTAAGATGTCATCCAATTTGTTGCTGCCGCTTGGTAAAGCTAGAACATCAAAAACCAAGCACACAACGTGACAACTAACCATATCTGAATGAGCTTTTTCAACAAAGATGTTTCAGCAAAGTCGTAATAATTTTGAGCTCAACTGCCACCAACTACATGAAGCTGTTACGAAGTTTGTGATTTCTGCCCATTAAGGATAGAACCAAAAGTTTCAAAAACGCATTTGTTTCTTGCTGTGTCAGAATGTATCAGCACCACTTGGTTGACATCAGAAAGTAAAAAAGACTTCAAGACTTCTGTGTGTAGTCACTCAATAAACTTCTCTGTGCTTCGTGTCTCTCTTTTGTGGAATGTTATGATGTTGTTTTTAATTGAACAAGTCATTGTAATCACAACAAATTTCCAATAAGGAAATTAAGCAGTCCTAGTCTTAAAATTCTAGATGTTTATATATTTCAGAAGTTTACTATTATCTTTTAAAGCCTGACCTGTTTATATTGTATAGCCCCAGTAAGAAACTAATGACTTCCAATCAATTGAAGTAAAGGTATGTAGTTATATCTTAAACTATGTAACTATGAAACTTTTTTTTTTCAGTCCTCAAAATTCCACTGGTCAGAAAGTGACCAAGATATATTGCTGGGCTCCTTCTTCTATGGATACTGCAGCACGCAGATTCTAGGGGGTTACTTGTCCAGCAAGATAGGGCCCAAAATTATACTAGGTGTTGGCATAATGATCAACTCTTTTTTGTCTTTGGTGACACCCCTAGCAGCCCTTAAGAGCTACTATCTGATTGTGGTCATCAGGGTACTACAAGGGCTTGCTCAGGTAAATATAAATTACACTGTCTGGTCACTGCTTATTTGATTATTTTTTTTTGGAATCTTGATTATTGACTAATTAATAATCATTGCATTGCTTTTAACAATAAACAATAATATCAATTTATATTAATTATTGTATTGTATTGTGTCTTTCAGGGTCTGGCTCAGCCCTGTATGCACACAATGTGGTCCAAGTGGGCTCCAGACAGTGAGAAAAGCTGGCTAATGACCATAACTTACTCAGGTTCGTTATCAAATATTAATTTCACTAAAACATTTGACCCTTACATAGTCAGTTGTACCAGAACTCTGCCAGTGTGAAGTTTATAAAATATAACTGACAATAACAATATTCCTATATATTTCCTTCAGGTTGTCAGGTTGGTACTGTCATCGCTACCTGGGCTACTGGTTACATAGCAGACAGTGCTGTTCTGGATGGCTGGCCATTAGTTTTTTATGTCTTTGGTAAGTAGATTTGTTAAATTTTTTATTGAATAAGTGTTAAATTAACAATTTTTGACTTGTTAGATTTTTTTTCTTCTTCAGAAATACAACCTCCTATAGGATGGCAGGAGATGGCTGCAAGTACTAACATTCTCATATAACTCCCGTAAAGTTATTTCTTGGTTTGAAGTTGGCATTCAGGCAGCTATTAGTAAATATTTTGTGGTATTTTCTTAAACATCTCACTCAGCTCAATACATCAGTAGCACAACCTTCGTGTTCTTTCTTCCTTATTGCTATTAGAGCATGGAATATCTTGCCTGAGTCAACCAGGAAAACAAAATTTAAGTCGTTGGTTAACATGCATTGACGCATAGGATGTAATCATCTTCTTTTTTGAAGTAACATCTGTATTTTATAAGATAAGATAAGAAGAAATAAAATGCCCCTTCTCTTATCACAGGTGGCTGTGGCATGATTTGGTCTTTTGGGTGGCTTCTGTTGGTTCATGACACCCCTGGCAAACACCCAAGAATCTCTCAGAAGGAGTTGGAATACATTACGAGCAATATCTTGATTCCAGGAAGTCATGTAAGTTTAAATTTTAGGCTAAATCACAGAAAAAGAAAATGACATAAAATTGAATTTTTAATCATAGTTTTGTCCACAGTCTCCTGATATAATTACAAGGACAAAAATACTAGAAGATAGCGCAAGCCAATGAAACAAAAATTGTTTTTATATAACTTGATTCTCTCTCTATGTATATATATATAATAACTTTATAACATTCAAGAATGAAATATAGGATTTTACCTCAGTAAGTCCCATGGCATGGCAACTTGGACACTTTAAGACTTTAGTAAGTAATTGTAATATCCTAGAGCTGTGGGTTGCACATTGCTGGTTAAATTCATTATACTTGAACACAAAATACAATTAGATTTTTAACATTTTTTGAATGTCTTTCTAATCATCTTCTTTTTAAAGTAATTTCTGTATTTTATAAGATAAAAAGATAAAAAAATATTTTATAACTAAGTTAATGTTTGACCTATACATTCAGTAGCATTGGTCTAGATAGGATCTTGGTTTGTATAATAAAACAATAGCATGACATAGGACTATTTAACTAGCACCTAGACAAACAGCCCTGCATGTTTTTTTAATTTGTATTCCAAGCAGATATCAGTCAAGCCAAGGTTGTGCAAGATATTAAGGACTCCAGCCCTGATGGCCATTGTAGCTGCCCATTTTGCCAATGACTGGGGATGCTTTGCCTTGACTGTCTGTCTGCCTAGCTATCTACACCGTGTGTTAAACTATCACATCAGACAGGTAAATCATAGGGATATGGGTAAATGCTGTTTATGTCTGCAAGGATGCATCCTTGGTCCAGTGGTTCTCATGCTAAGTTAGCTTCAGTTTATCAATAAGTTGATGCTCCTACAGTAGCATGATTAGTTCAAGGTAGACATACAGATAGGCAGGAAGAGGAGATCTTAAAATTTACTTCTGTGTGTCCCTTTTATTGGAGTTCTGTTTTATACAACAAAAAATTGCCATAAACTCAATTATATACCAAAATGGGAGACAAATGAGAAGCAAAGTTTTCCTTTTATTGCTTCATGTCCTGACCAACCATTGTACTTAAAATAACACTAAATTATCTTGCAATATTATGAATAAGAGGAAGCAGTACAAACTGTGAAAAGATAAAAAGCACCACTGTGGTGTACATTAGTAATGTAGGCCAATTTAGTCTCAGACAGTCTAAATTGAATTTACACTAAATTGTTTTTATCTATTTAAGAACGAAATGATGCTTGCAGCTACTGCTATTATGTTATACCCATCTTGTTTTTTGGATATACAGTTTTCAATTTTAAAAAAAGTTTATTTCAAATTATTTATTTGGAATAAAGAAAAATGCAAATTCTGATTTTCTTGCAAAATTTCACAAAATAAATTCTGTTTGATAGAATTTTATTAGAAATTGGACTCAAAAAAATGACATCTGCTTCTATTGCTACATCCCTCTCATTGGGAAATACAAAAATACAGCTCATAGCAATTAGGAATAAAATTTGGAAGATTTCATCTGTACTGTCGTTCAAATGCAAATAAATAAGTAAATGCTAAAATTTTCCTATTAAAGCGCAGATATTTTATGTTCAAAATGAAATCATTGATCATGAAAACATTTTTTTTATGCATACAAACTTAAAATATTACAGAACAGTTTAAAAATGCTTTTCTGACTCACTCGTGAAAAAAATTTCCCTACAAGGCAGGGCAATGCTTGGGGGCCATAACTTTTGCAGTTTTGGAATCCCCATCATAGCCATCAAAATATACCAGCAGAGGCACAAGATAACTTAAACTAAAAAAAAAACAACAACTAATAACACCTCTTCAAAGGGTCTGCAACAATTAGCATAAGTTAAGAGTATGCCTTTAAATAAACATTTGTAATGTAAAATTAATAAGCCATCATAATGAGAACTTAAAACTAGTTTAGACATCTTTTGTTTAACCCACCTATACCCTTTAATTCTAGACCCATAATTGTTCTCTACCCTTTTTTAGATTAAATATCTAATATTACCCCAGTAAACACATTTATCAAAATGTTTTTGTATTTCCTATATCTTACTATATACTTTAAAATTTGAACAAATATTTTCTTTTTGGTCTATGCAGAATGGATTTTTGTCATCACTTCCATTTATAGTTCTTGTTGTCACAAATCCACTGTCTGGATATTTAGCTGACATGTTGAGGGGAAGGAACATACTAAGTACCAAAAATACAAGAAAGCTTGTGAATTCCATTGGTGAGTTACACAGAAATCTGACGACTAACTAACCTTTAATATTTTTTACTTTATTTATCGTTTTGTCTATATTTACAATCACACCAAAATTTATAGAATTATTTGTTGTATAAATTCATTCCCAGCAGAAGTCAAGCTGAGGTTATGAATTACTTTGTATTTATAAATTAATAATTTGTGTTTAAGTTTATATTGTCATTTAGCTAAATTAAGAAAACAAAAAAAAATCTTAAAGTGGAGCAAGTTGTTTGCATTACAGATTAAACTGCGAAAATTATTTTATTTATATGAGTAAATCAATAGATTCAACTTTCTGGACAACTGTAACATATGTTTACACAGCCATTGGCTCATAGTTTGGATATCACTGATCTAAACAAATAAATATTAAAAATAATAGTGATTGCGTTTCACAGTTTATGTTGCTTTGGTATCTATTTAAACAAATTCACAATTGTGCTTTCTCATTGACATTCTTTTGTCTTTCTTCAGGTTTGTTTATACCGTCTGCCCTTATGTTCAGTGTATGTTATGTTGATAGTGACAGAAATTTGATTGTAGCCTTGCTGACCATGGCAGTCGGTTTCAGTGGATTCACTATGGCAGGTTATAGTGTCAACCACCTTGACATAGCCCCAACATTTGCAGGTATTCTTGTTTTTTCTCTATATTACTTTGACAAAAAGTCAGATTTTGGTAGCATTTAATTTGTATCAGACTTTAAAATAACAAACATCTTTATTTAAAATATTTCTTTAGTATGATATTGAAATTAGAATTGTCATATGGAATTTATTATTTTTTCTCTCAAGTTTGTGTATTAAAATTTTTATATCTGCAAACTTTTGAAAAATGAATGTTTATATTTTGATCCCTTCTTTGGTTTTGATCAAGTGTGTGTGTGAGATGCTGTATAAAAATTTCCCATTTGTTAAATATTCTAGCGAAAATCCAGTCTAACTACTCACTAATACTATATATAGTATCTTATCTCTGTATCTTTCAGGTGTGTTATATGGTCTGACCAACACAATAGGTACCACAACAGGTTTCATTGGTCCAGCAATTTTAGCTTCTTTAACTGGCGAAGTTGTAAGTCATTACTAATGAGTTCATTATAATAACTTATATTATAATAATAAACTTTTCTTGAGAAGATGTCTGCTAAATAATTCTTGGGGGTCCTACATTTGCTTATTGTATTTCTTTTTATTGTTTTATTACTTAGACGCTTCTTGAAGGTTTTATTATTTGCATTTATTTCAAATTTAATACTATTAACCAATAGTAAGTTTTAAATTTAGCCAAACAGAAATTATCGCTTCTCTGTTGTATATAGGCTATAAAATGGGTATTCAGTCTTCAAAGCAGATTTCTAATTTTAACTAACGTAGTATGAAATGGTGCTTTTTGTTTCTCTGATTTCTGATTTAATTAATTTAATCATTTAGAATTTTTACTTTAAACTTGTGAAGCTTGACCATTCAAAAATTTATTTTAATTCTAAAAATTTCATGAACTGTAAGAACTATTACTGAAGTATGTGATAGCATGCAACTAGTATTACTTTACCTCAATTTTGTACTCTATAAACAATGCTTGTAATTGTTTACATGTGATATGAATACATAATGATTAAAGTATTTTTTGACAAATGAAATTCAATTTTTTAAACATTTTCTCTTACAGAACAACAAGCATCACTGGATTATATTTTTCTACATCACATCTGGAATATTTTTCTTTGGTGGACTTGTATTTCTGCTTTTAGCTGAAGGGGAACCACAGAACTGGGGAGATTTTCAAAGGTCTAGATCTGTGTCTTATAATTCAAACTACTCCAAGGAAGTGGAGCATATACAGCCTCCCAAAGTAGATATTTCATCTGATGATGATTTTCTTGTGCCACCTCAGAATGTACATTCTGATAACAGTATTCAGAGCCCAGAAACTTCAGAAGACCTAGAGAATTCAGAGTTGGAAGCTCTCATAGATCACAGGCGACAACGCAGGACTGAAAATGTCAAATCATTTTTGCACATGATGTATTCCTTTTAGCCTCATTGTTTATTTTCTCACTTTTGACATTATGATGAAAACAAAAATATCTACAGACTTTGAGTCTATCAGCTTAGAACAAGCTTGTGATGTTCCAAAGATAAGATTGTGATGTTCCAAAGATAAGATTGTGATAGTCCAAAGATTTAATTGTGATGGTCCAAAGATATAATTGTGATGGTCCAAAGATATAATTGTGATGGTCCAAAGATATGATTGTGATGGTCCAAAGATATGATTGTGATGTTCCAAAGATAAGCTTGTGATTTTTCCTCTCATTATTTATAAAATGAATAATAAAGAAGGAAAGGTCACACAACTTTAAATTCATATGGTTGATACTAAAATGCAAGTGACCATATTACTCTACTTGGTCTGCACTAAAAAAAAAAAAGACTAACTTTTTTTGCATGATGGAGAAATATCCTCAAAGGAATTACATCATTTCAACTTAATGAAAGGCTGTCATGGATTTTAAAATATAACTGGATAATTGCTTGTGTTCAGGCCAATCATCATTCTCAAACTATTAATTGAAATGTACAAAGAAAACACTTATGGCTTCTTTCAGAAGTGTTCAATTACATGTTAACAATCATTGCTGACTTTTTTCTTGAAGAACAGCTTCAACAGCACTTGAAGGACAGCTTCAACTTCTGGTTTATGAGAACAAAATTGAGCATGACCCTTGAAGAATGGTTTCAAATAGTGCAAACTTTAGTTTTGTGTCTAAGAGACACATCAAAAGACTGCAGGCACGGTGTGAAATTACTCTTAGTATGTATTTAGACATTTAGATTATATTTAGAAACATTGAAGATGTTTAAGAATAGTTTTAATTTTTAATAAAAATATACTCTACTCTGTTAAATGAAATGTTTCATGATATTCAAATATAGTATAACATTATTTTAAACAAAATTTCTGTATGCATTTCAAGAGAGTAAATATGAAAATGGCTGGGCCACTAACAGTACAAATATTTAGTGTAAGATATTGTTCTATTGTTTTGTAAAACTGTATATTGTGTAATGTATATATTAATGTTAACCTGTATAATTTGAATATATTTACTAAAGCATCCATTATTTCTGGATACTTTACAATTATTAGTATATGCTGGTATTGTTATAACCTTCATATCTTTGTCTTTAGATGTCAAGTTTGCTGTTCTTCAGTTGAAGATGCCTTAATGTTCTGACAAAATGTACATAATTTTGTAAAAGCATTTTTTTAAACACACATAAGCATACTGAGTACACAGTACACAAATCTTATTATTTGACCCTACTTAGATAAAATTACACCTAGGCTGATATATTATAGCTTAGGTGTATTAAGTCTTCAGACTCCATTGGTTATTTCTGTATTTATCTGACAATTTGCAAAAATTGTACATTTATTTCGTGAATCTCAATGTAATTTTGGACTTTAAATTTTGTAAAAAGAAATGCTTGGTGGTTGTGCTGACCTCATGGTCTTGTTAGTCTCAGAGACATGACTCAAAAACCACTTCTAGTTTTAACTAATTAATAAACAAATATGAAATGTTATTCAATGTTGTCAATGAATTTAATTCTAAAATAAATGTCTTTCATTCAAATGTTTATTGTCTGCCTAATGGCTTTCATTATTTTCATGTTTTGAGTAAAAGAATAAAAGAATTAACCCCCCCCCCCCCCATATATATTTGTGTTTATCAACACTTGCATTTATTCTGATTTGTGGGCTAAGTACGCTTGAACTTGGCTTGGTTTGGCTACCTATGAAGGGGGCTCGAGGTTCGACACTCAACTCGGACAGAGTTGTGTTAAATGAGTGCCTAAAGGTCTCACGGAAAACCTTCTCCCAGATACCCCCACTGGTCCACAAATGAGATTGGACCATAGCGCTCTGAGCATGCTATAAGCATGAAAGTAGTGCTATATATAAAAGCTATACATTTTGTTTTAAACTGTAAGCTCACAGAAGCCTAAATATTGTATTGTTTCATTCATTGGATTTACTCACATATAAATTTTAAACAGCATTCCATCATGCAAAATCCATCTCTTGAATACTACATTGTTTCAAATTGAAAATGAATGCAGCTAGATGTTATATTCAATTTCAATAACGCCGATTTTCGAAAAAAAAAAAGAAAATTTATTAGTGGTAAAAACACAAGTCTTCAAGTTTATTGAAGTATTTTAAACTAGATACAGAGAATGTGGAGCTCAAAATTCCATTCTATCATTGTTACAAAATTTGCTACCAGGATTCAAACTGCAAATCTTTGTCTTGTTACTGTTGGACTTATTAACTAATGGTAATTCTTATCTGAGCACAATCTTAAAATTATTTCCTTGGGTATGAAACATTTAAATCATTAAGTAAATGTATTACCATTCTATTTATATATATTTATGTACATATTAGTGATTAAAAACTTGTGCAATGTCATAATATTTCATCTTTGTCTCCCTAGTTAAATGTTTAAGCAATTTTTATTGGGCTGCTCCAATATTTGTTTTTCTTCCCTGGTTATCCATATTTATGAAAATGCTGCTTTGGGCTTGTAAGTAAAAAGTTTCTCTGAGACAGAATAATGTCCAGGCTTAAACTGTGAGAAAGACAAAGAATACTTAAAGGGAAGGAAGCCACAGTCTAACCAGTTATAAAATTGTAAAAATACTTTTAAATCTTAAATTAAAAAAAATACTTTGTTGGCATTACTACTGTTAATGTTGTACTGTAATGTAATTATCAATTTGTTAATGTGCCATGGTTGTATATAGATATCCAAAATATTAAAATCAATCTGATCATTTGTTTGCAAATATTTTTTTCATTTGTTTTTGTCTTACTATATAGCTTAAAAAAAAAAAAAAAAACAACACACTTACTACTTTTCAAACAAGATAATATTTATGTAAAGATTACTCTAGTGCACTAAGTTTCATTTTCTATAAGACTTTTCAAAAGTTAAATCTTTATCAATATTTATATCCACCTCTCATTTTTGTCCTATAGATATAGGCTACTTTTGTTTACAAACCACTTGCTAATGACATAAGAAATTGATTTTTGAATGTGCACAAAAACATTTCATTCTCTTCACATCTAAGCATTAATTAAAAGTTTATTGCAAATTTTCAACTTCCTCGACTGTCAGTCACCGAGCTCTTCTCTCATAATTTTCTTAGGAATATTTGCCAACGATTCCTGATTCCTCCGATACATATTATACCTTTTTGTCTCTAAATAACTGTCTATCTAGTTTTCTGTCTAGCGATTTTAGTATATCTATATATACTCCTTTCTAGTTAGTAGAGTGGAACCATCGGAAGATCTTAGCGGTGCCCTAGTCTGGTTAAGTTGGGCCATATAGGCACATCGAAGTGACTCTTAGAAAGAGCGTGTCAGCATGTCTATGCATGTTAACGGGCAGTTCAAGCCACCAACTATTTTTTTAGTTCCAGGACCTTTATCTGTGGAGTGTGACAAGAAGCTTTATAGAGAGAACTGGCCGCAGTGTCATTAATGTTTGCAAGAACAAAGCGATAGCAGTTGTGCTTATGAATTTCCACAAACCAGTCTCGGTTTATGCAGTATCCCACGACATTGACTGTCAAGTCCCTAAGTTTTTAGCTTTCTTCAGTTACTGGATCATCACCCTGGGGCTTTCTAAGATCAACCTCGAGAAGTTCTCTGCTCTCGTGTGTCATCCAGCCTATCAACATTTAGCTTCCTTGCCCTAGAAGAGCCATTTCCCCTGATCACCTTGATGGTGATGTTCAGCTTCGTCCGAACAAAACAATGGTCCGTGTAACAAGCGACGCTCGGCATTATTCTAGTGTGTCTTTGACATCGCACTGTATCATTAGTATGTAATCCTACAGGTGCCAGTGCCTTTAGCGTGGATGCCTCCCAGTGGCGTAGCTAGGGTGGGGGGAGAAGGGGGGACACTGAAAATTATCCCGGGCCCCACTTGAGAGGGGGCCCCCAAATGAGAGTTTTTTTTGCATAGAAATTAAATATAACGCAAAATGCAGGGGCCCCCGAAGAGGTCAAGCCCCCAAACGATGGAAAATTCCTAGCTACGCCCCTGATGCCTCCAGGTTGTTTTGAAACTTTCTGAAATTTGTGTTGGTTATTGCAAGCTTTGCTTTCAGAGCAGGGTTCTAACTGTGCAATGTTCTGAGAGCTATCGTTGCTGCCGCCAATACCATGACTAACTAGTCCTAGGACACCCGGCCAAGAGCTGTAGTCGTTCTCCACTCGAACGTTGAAGTCACCCTTGATAATGACTTAGTCTGCACGTGCAGCTGAGATAAGACTGTCCTCGAGTCAACGTAGAATATCAACAGATTTCTTTTCAACAGCACATAATATGTTGAAGGAGACCTTCAAACAAGCAAACTATTTAAAAAAAATGATTTTAAAAAAGGAAAGAGCTTATCTAAAAGGAGGAATAACTCCACATTTGCAGCCATATATCTCAATATGTATTTCCCTTTTTCGATATCAAACAAAATAAATTATTTTTTTTTAGTTAACTAGGCTAATTGGTTAAGTTTTTGATTGATTGACTGATTTTGTTAGGAACAATGAATAACTGTGTGCCAAGTTTCAACTGGATCCGAGAATAGGAAGAGGGAGAAAAAAAAAACGTGTTAAAAATGTCTACAAGACAAACAGACAAAGTGAGTTGATATTTGTAAAATGTTTTACATGTTTCGGATGTTCCTTCAGAGTTGAAGATAATTATACTTCCTAGTCCAAACCTCCCGCAGGACGACGGGGGATGGGAGCGGGCAGGGTTTGAACCCGGGACCATCGATAAAACTGAACGACAGTCCAGCGCGCAAATCGCACGACCAAGCGGCCATCCTGATCTAATCTTTGTTAAAAAATATACAGGCCTGTTTAATTTTTTTTTTCAATGTACGGGTGAGTTTGTATGTTAAAACCAGACTATATAACAGATCGCTGAATAATATGCCATTGGATTAGGAGTTTGTGATTTTACCATCACAAAAGAGATAGGCCTACAAGACACCGATAGCAAAGACAAACAGACACAAAAACTCTTTTGACCCCCTGGCAATCAAATCATTAAATAAAATTCAATTATCTGATGTAAATCTTCACATGTAAATTATGAGTCTGCTCGGTGTGAATGTATATTTTTGGGTTTCTATAGTTGTAGGCCAAATGTTTTGTCTGGTGTAATGCACAAATTGTAAGACAAATTTCCTTACGGATAATAAAGATTATTATTATTATTATTGAAGTAAACAACAGAACAAAAGCAAGATATATTTATCCATTTAGGCAAATGATTGCCGAATGAAGGACTCGACCCTAGAAATAAATTGTGGGACGTCCAATCGTGTTTTTCTCGGAAATCTAGTTATCATAGGCAAAGGAGAGCAGAGGGCTGGGTTCGAACCTGGAGTAGCGTGACGACAGTCTAAAGCGCTGACCTCACGACTAGACAGCCTCTGCTAAAGTGCATCTCTTACTTTGACAATCCATATTATTAGAAGAAAATAAAAGTTTCTCATGACTCAAATACTGTTAGTTAGATTATCTCTAGATCAGGATCACTCCCTGATGCTACATGGTGCATATATTGCCATAAATAATCTTTAGTTTATTATTATTTTTTGGTTAGGGGATATAGCATATAAATATAGAAAAGTGGTTCCAAAACTTTTTTTTTACCCATCGACCCCCTGTTGCAGTTTATAGTCAAGACTTGCCCATCGGACCCCCGAAGGAAAAAGCTAAATACATGCATAGTATAAAAATTACAAATAACAAAATATTAAAGATGTTATTATTGAAATGATATAATTTAGAAGTAAAAGAACAAAATGACCAAATGACCTAATGTTTCCCAAACTGTGTTCTGCGGAACCCTTTAGCTAGTGTTGCGTGAGGTCTGAAAAGGTATTTCACGAACTGCTGGAACAATGAACTAGTAGGCCACCGCGTGAATTAATCTCTCTAAAAAGTAAGCTAAGTGTTCCACTAAATACTCGAATGCACGAAATTTAAGGGAAAAGTTTGAGAAACACTGATCTAGATGAACGCGATGAGATTTTATGAGTGTAAATCCCCATTATTCCCACAAGCATAAATTTCTAGTTGATATCTTTATGATGAGTTTCGTAGAGACATATAATCCAAGTTTTACCAATAGAGCAGGATATAAAATTAAGATCTGTTTCTGCAACCAGAATTTGTGGCATCCTTGTTCGAAGATGGCTGCTTGGTCGTGCGATATGAGCGACATCGCAACCTATGGGCAGTTTAGACCAATAGCACGTTGCCACGTCATATGCATCTTTCTAATGGTCCAATCGTACGCGTCTGGCCACGTTGCAAGTTTTCTAGCTCGCTTTTGTTTCTCAACCAGCTTTAATAGTTTTCGAGACCAGAGTCTCCTTTACCTTCCCAAGGATACGATCGCGGGACATACTTCTTGGCCGCACCTATAACATAGAAGCTATAGCCGCAGTTATTTCGTCAGTAGCAACAGAAATGATAGTCAAGGGTATAGCTTTTACATTATAAATATAACAAGGTTTCTTCTCTCGTTTCGGTTTCAAAACGTTTAACAAATAATTAGTCATTCTTGGTAACATTTGTCTTCTTTTACAAATCTTACAAAAGCTAAAAGTAAAACTTCGTTTCCTGGTCAGACGCTTTCGTCAGACTTTCTTTGTACTATATTAAGCTATTTCTGAGCAGAGTTCTTTTTATGATGTCGAAAGTTAGCTTGTGAAACACTGTGCATATTTTACCATACTTGCAGATGGTAAAATAAGTTTTATTTTTTAAACAACAGTGTAAAATTGTAGGCGTATGACTTTCCGAATTTAGAAATCAATAAAGAAATGTTAGGCTCTACAAGAAGCACCCAGTCCATCACCATCTTATCTTATCTTATAAAAAAAGATGATTACGTCCTACGCGTCATACGTTAACCAATTACTTAAATTCTGCCAAGTCACTGGTTTTCCTGGCTGGCTCAGGCAACCCATTCCATGCTCTAATAATAGTACTAGCGGAGCATTAGTACGAATTTGTCCTAACATATGGAAGGAGGAATGTGCCTTTATCTTTGTGTCTTTCTGAGTATTTTATTAGATTTTGTTTTTGCATTTGAAGATGGTTCAAACGGTTCAGTGTTTTATGTATAATTGCTACTTTACTTTTGAGTCTTCTGTCCTGAAGGCTTTCTAAATCTAGTGATTTTACTGAAGGTGTTAGGCCTACTCTAGTCAAATGTGAAAATTCGCTTGTTATCATCTCATCTCATTTAGTCCTTAGAAATACAGAATTGAAATAACCACCCAAAACCATGCGTCACGGATCATAATTTTATAATTTGATATCAAACCTTTTAGCGACCTTCTGATGTTATTTAGGGACTACCAATTCTAATTTTCCACAGACCCCCAGAATGATACCGCGGAGTCGCGGATCCCTGGGAACCATTGATTGACCAGATCCAGGCTTCTCATATTTTTGAAAATTTAATAATTCTTTATTGAGAACAATATTTCAATATAGACGTTTAGACACAAATTTATACGTTGCATTTAATCGTTTCATTCAGGATTTATATTGTCTCTATAGATTTACACATTTGAGACCAAAAGAAAATCCGCTGCCGAGGACAAACGCAGACGGCGTAAAGAAAATCTAAATCGACCACCTGGGGGAATGATTATGCTTGGCCTGGGTGTGGCAATATGTAGGTCACAGCTGGGGCTGCGCAGTCACAGGAAATACTGCATTCCTCACTAATCTTCGGACTCGAAGACAAGCATTGTTATAGATTTAGATCAAATAATTGGAGTTTTCTTTAAGTCAAAGAGTTGGCAGCAAACTCTCTCTACATTCATGACACGTAACTCTAGGCAACTTCCTGTTAAGTCTAGTTTATAAACTTCAAGCTAGGAAGATCTAGACACAGATCAGATAACTACGATCTAGATCTACTATGACTATGATCTAGATTCTATCAATATCAACATTTGCCTTGTTACTAGATTTAGATAATATATAGATCAACTGTTGGATTGGAAATAACATTAAGTAGATTAGATCTAGAGACTAATTACAAATGGCATCATATACTTCTCCTAACTCTAACGATACAAACAAAGAGACACATAAATGTAAAAACATTGTTGATCAACATCAATGTCATCAAGAAGTGAATGTAGACGAGGCAAATCACAACCATTGTTGTCATGAATTCAAATACAAAAATGCTCAGCAATATGCCCAATCTTTGCGACCATGGCTGTGGCAGTATCAAAATGCGTGTGTGATGCACCAGTTCTTAGCAACAAGTTTCATTATACAAGCGCAGGCTTTTCCACATTTTATACCTTTCAGTGGTGGCAATAATGATCCACTCACAAACAATCAGTTACAAAATCGTTTAGATCCAACAGGTACTGGAATAGCAGGAGTGCAAAATAGAAACAGTGTGTATTATACCAACAACATACAAACTGAACCCCAACAACAATTGCAAGGTAAAATAACTTTTTTACCAGTTTAGAGAAAATATTTGTCTGCTAAGACTATTATACTTGACTACATGTGATATAATATAGTTATAGTACTAGGATCTATGTCTATATATAGCAGACTCTACTTTTTTTTAGACATATGACATTATTATTATTCATATAGCTAGATCTATATTTATAAAGCTATAAAAACTATTTTAAAAATATCTTAAATCTTATATAATACACACGTTACTTCAAAAAAGAAGATGATTACGTCCTACGCATCATGCATTTAGTATGATTTAGTCATGCATATTAACCAATGACTTGAACTCTGCCAAGTCACTGGTTTTCCTGGCTAGCTCAGCCAACCCATTCCATGCTCTAATAGCACTAGGGAAGAAGGAGTATTTGTACAAATTTGTCCTAGCATATGGGACGAGGAATGTGCCTTTATCTTTGTGTCTTTCAGAGTATTTTATTAAATGTTTTTGTATTTGAAGATTATGGTTCAGTGTTTTATGTATAATTGCTACTTTACTTTTGAGTCTTCTGTCCTGAAGGCTTTCTAAATTAAGTGATTTTACTAAAGGTGTTCGTTTGTTATGAATCTCACTGCTCTATTTTGTGTCTGTTCCAGTTTCCAAATTTTTTTTCAGTTGAGGGGTCCCAAACGGAGGATGCATATTCTATTATTGGCCTAACCAAGGTTAAATAATAAATATGAGTATTAGATCTGGATATCTAGATTATTCTAAATAGATTCACAAATTAGCTCATCTACCTACAAACATTGAGCCAGACATAAATACACTCTTAAAATTATTTTTTTCAAATTAAACAAAAGTTATAATCTTAATAGTCAATCCTTAAACAAGATTTTAAAAAAAATATTTTTACTTATAAAAATACATACTATAATAACACACATTTATGTCTACAGCTGTTTCTTTGTTATAGGGGTCTGTGGGCAAGATTTGACATAATAAAGGGGGTCAAAAAAACTTTCAAAACCACTGAGCTATATGGTTTTACTCCAATTAACTAACTAACAGTTCATGTGTCTCTTTTAGATGATCAACAGTTCTAGCAATATTGTGATTTAATATATTTATTTAATTTTTTCATTTTGTAAAAAAAATAAATAAAAAATAAATGTGATTCATGCATCTCTATGTTGCATTGTTTAATAAAACAAAAATTAAAGATTATTTTTTGTTTTCTTGCAGGAGTCCTATACAAAGTCCCTACATTTTGGAAAAGAATAGTTGCTGAGCTCATTGACTTCACATTTCTCTTCTATATCAAAATGACAGTTTCTCTGTTCTTGATGACTGAGTTCAGTTTTGACCAGCTGTGAGTTTTATTACATTAAATATTTGGTACATATTAATTAAAAAATAAGGATGTGGCTCAATTTTTTCTTTTTTCTATGTTGCTTGCTGTCTTTGTTTGATGAAATTGTTTCCATGCAATAATATTTTTTTTCTCTTAAATCAAGTATGAATCAGTGTCATAATTATTATTTTTGATACAAAATGTATATAATTTATTAAATTCATTATATACAAAGTCTTCATAATTACCAGAATTTATATAAAGTGTTTAAAAATGATTAATTCTGTTGCACAACACCAACAAAATACATTCATTTTGCAATGTGACACAATCATCCACTTACATTTGTATGGTGTGTAGTCAGAGAATTAGTTGTTGTTTTTTTTAACCCACTTACTCCGATTTCTGATGTAAAAACTCCTATAAATAATAAACATCCTAAGCAATAGGGGCAACTCTGAATTAAATAAATATATAAAAAAAAACCCAAAGTTTTTTATCCAATGCTAATAAATAAATAAACAACTTTAAAAAAATAAGACAGTATGTCTAGTTAAAAAAAAACAACCTGACCCATGGGGGTCTGTTTTCGTGAAATTGGGTGGCGCTGGGAGCCAAAGATGTGGTAGGAGGCGGTAAGGGCACTAAGCATACAGAGGGAAAGAAGAAACTAAAGGTGCACTGAAATAAAACAAATAAAATAAATTCTTCAAAATTAAAGCTGGCAATCTAAATATAGACAAATTATGGTTAGCTTGCTTCTAATTTAAGAACAGAAACAACGTTAGAAATTGAGTTGGGGAATCCCATGTTCTATTTTTCAATTCTACTCCGTTGCTGTAATCAGTTTCTATTCTCCTTAGATCTTGCGCGCGTAAATGTTTATGATTTGATAATAAGTAAATGTTAATTAAAAAAAAATGTTAAAGCTAACATTCAAATTCACTAATTTAACCTTTTTTAAACAAACAACATTGACAAAGTGTTGCTACAAAAATTTGCTGGTATGTAAAAGAGTATTTTCCAGAGTTTTAGTGAATTGCCACTAGATAAAACGTATTGTAATGTTCTACTTTGAATGACGGCATTTTCAGATGTGGTTATGAAACCAAGTCGGCTTCACAAACATATAGCAATATCCAAAAATAATATAAGAATATTCATGAACAATTATAATTACTATTCAAACAATATTAAAAACAAAAAAAAACCAGCAAAGCATGATATGTTTTTGTGGCCTCTTGGAAAAATACATAGCTTTTTAAACAAGTTTTATGGTATTGTTTGAAAATTGATTGAAATTAAAATTAAAATATTTCAAAACTTATCTATAGCACAAAAAGACTTTTTTTTTTGGTTAGTGATGAAATATTTCAAAATATTCTATTTATGTAGCTTATGACGACATATAGGAAACCATCAGTGGTTGGATGCTACAATGGCTTCATAAGTATTATAGAATAAAAAACAGATCTATCCACTATTCACCTTATGAGTTATAATACACAGGCAACATCTTGTTAAAATTTTAGCCCGCAATTTGATTTCTATTTGAATCTAATAATAAAAATTGTAAATAAAATACAAACACATGCCGAAAATAAGCTTATCTTTCAACAGTTTGGTGAAACAAATGATAAGCAACATGTTAAACTCTTATTGTAAACTGAGATTTGCTGGATTTTGAAAGGGAGTTCTTATTACTTGTTTTGTTAAGCTATTAAATACAATTTTGGAATTTTTTTTTTAGAAACTGTAAGATTCAACGGTTTGCGATGACTTAAAGCAGGCTAAAAAAATTGTTTTACACGGTAGGCATCTAATGCAAATGAATGAAACAACCTCCGACTGCAAGGAAAGAAATTGACTTTCATTGATTATATCATTTTATCAAGATATTAAATCTATTTTAAAGGGTTTTACAATGTCACATAACTTGTTTGTTGACAAATGAATTAGTGCTTAAAGAAATCGATATCCATGTAATGCACCTAACACTGCTCTATAAAGAAATGACGATTCGCTTCTAGGATGTAAATAAATAAAAAAAAAATAAATATAAATGACAATTATTAAATATCTTTTACTGATGTTCAAATTGAGTTGCAGGAAAAATTAGATTTACAAAATTATGTCTTCAGTAAAAAAAATGTTAACATAGGAGGCACAACAGAGATATGGCTGCATTTACATGTTTCAGTAAAATTTCAAAACTGTGGTCGAAGATGGAATTATTTGTTAGCTTTTCCATCAACATATGTGGTTAACCTAGACAGAAATGTTCATTTTTCACAATTTGTACATTCTACCCTGTTATGATTAAACTTAAATAACACATTTTTCTTTGTAATCAGAAAACGTTACTTTAGGTCTAGAATTATAGGAGAATGGATGCTCTTTTATATAACACAAATTCAAGTTTATAAAACCAAAAATTAATTTAATTAAATGGAGTCAAATCAATGTTAGTATCATTAATTAGGAGAGAATGAGTTAAAACTCAACTTAAGTATCAAGTAGTACAGTTTCAGTTCACACAAAGCACTTATATAAAGTTTTACTTTTTAAGTTCAAAGTTCGGAGTGATTTCTTTAGGTCAGTGATGGCCAAACTTTTTGGTCTGGGAACAATATATTAACATTTCTAGCACAGGTGTCATTTGCAACATCAGTAAACCCCCTTTCAAATGGCACCTACCAATAATCGCCCTGTCCAATGGCCTCTGCGTCTTCATCATGCTCTGTGGACAGAAGTTTCAATAGGGCTGGATGTGGCCCGCCTGCCATAGTTAGGCCATCACTGGCTATGACATTTTCTTATAGTGTAAACATGATAAAGGAAATTGTTCTGTGAAGTAATTTCTTAATTTTCCCTTTCAGTTCCTTCTTAAATACAGAGGACTTGATGGATTTTGAAATGGACTATGAAAGAGCTTTTGCAATCACTTTTGATGTTATAGTTTTAGAAATTCTGAACAGAATCTTGATAACAATTTTCGAGGTACAGTTATTAAGTAGTTCTAGTGTATATCTATAGATACACATTGTGAGATCACTTTTATTTCATCTGCCATTCATAGACTCTTGTTTTATTTTCTCATGTTGTCCATTCAGTGTTTAACCTTTTTTATTGTATTCATTTAACCTTTGTTTGTTTAATAAATGCCTAACAGCTATTAGTGTTGGCTTGGTTAAGTTTGTTGGTGGACATGGGCATTTTGAATTGGGGGAGGGGGCTGTACTGGGTGGGTCATGTAACCATTGACCTCCGGATGGCAAAGTGCGGGCTGGCTAAACACAACAGAATAAAAAAATTCTTTTTTTGGCAATCTGAATGGTAGAGTGGTTTGTCACCTGGTGCTGCATTGCTGCTAGGCAGAGTTGTTGAATCAGAAAGTTTATTGTTCGTTTCCTGGTCAGGATTGTCTATTACTTCACAACCCTCACCATTTTCTCTCATCAAAACATTTGGTCCCTAGTTTTGCCTTTAGTGATATATTTATGCCTCATATTTCAGCATTTAGATTCACACTTGCATTTGTATTTTGTAATGAGATTTTAATCTGAATTATTATTTAGTTTTGAGATTCCCTCATCCTCTCATCTGCACTTGTAAATTGTGATGTCATTTCTTTGTTGACTTTTTGTTTAAATCTGTCTTGTTTGTTTTTTTCAATCACCTGACTTAATGTCTGTATAGAGTGTTCTTTATTTTTTAAATTCTTGTTAATCTTTCAAGTTGTAGACTAACTGTATGATTGTAAAATCTATGCTTGAATCATATTTTGACTTCTTCTTGTGTTTTTATCTAGTATAATACATTGCTTTGAATTGTTCATTGAGTTTTTGTTAACGTTTGAATTCTTTCTCTCAAGACTCTGTGCTTGTACAGACCTCAGTTGAGACCTGGAGGAGCTGGGGCTACGCCTGGCAAGAGGTTGTTAGGCTTAAAAGTTGTATCCTGTGATCAAGTTCAAAGTTTAGGTCATGGCCAAGTCATGGTTTCCCCTGCAGGACCTCTTAGCTTTAAAAGGTAAGCATATTTCTGGTCTGTTTTGGTCCTCTGAGCTTTAAAAGGTGAGCATATTTTTGTGTTTGCCTTGGTCCTCTGAACTGTAAAAGCTGTGTTTGTGTCTGTTTTGAACAGTTTCTTAAGATTTTAAATTTATTTTAAAACAATTCTTTTTATAGTCTCATGCAAAGTTAACCATATGTTACTACACATTTCTATGTTGAAAATATTTATATTTTAAAATTTCAATATAGTTTTAATGTTTTTTTTTAGGTTTTAGTTTTAACTTAAATGTGACCTAAATACAAAACTTGTGAATTGTTGAATTGAATGTAATGAAAGAAGATAGTAAAATGTGTGTTGCAAAATCTTTTAAAGTGTTTCCCTGTTTGTCTTTTTTTCCTGTCTGTCATTTTTTTTAATTACAATAGTCACAGCCTTCATTTGGAAGCATAGTGTAATTGAAATGTGACCACAAAAGATATACTTACTAAGACTATCTGTATTTAAAATTTTTTTTTTTTTAAATTTCATTACTGTACTGGCCAGATGAATACCAAATTTATAAATAGTGGGTTAAGTAGATAAAAACGTTAAGCAAACATTTATACATATTTTAATTCCGTTATCTTTGCTTAAGTATTTGTTTACCGAAATTTTGTAATTTAACAATGGTCCAATTTGACCTTTGACACTGTGTGTAGTTGGCTAAACTAAATGTTGTTTCTTTGTTGTCTTCTTTCAGTGCTTTGTTGAGATCCGTTGTAAAAAACTTCACTATCGCATTTTTTCTGCCTGTTTGCCTGACTTTGTTTTTCTTCAAACATAACCGAGCGGCTTATGACATCATGGCACACACTATTGTTGTGGAGAATGTTTGAACAGGATCTTGCTGGACCATGCTGACTGTTTGTTATTTTTCTGCATTGAATTTTTTTGTGTGTAAATCATTGTATAATCTATGTGATGTTTTTTTTTTATTTAAGATTATGTGGTTTCCCTATGTCCGAGATTTGTTACGGACAATTAAAGCAGGTGATTGTAGTAGTGGCCACATCACACCCACACTAACTGTTCACCACAGAATTAGGTGAACTTTGTATCATATGCCCCATGGATAACTAAGTCTCAATGTGGGCATACACATTTTTTTTCTAAATAGCCAGAAACATTCACACTCATTAATGCTAGATGTCTCAGGAACATCTTTAAATTTTTTAGGTTAAAAACTAACTCAAGGACTCCAAGCGTGGGATCTTTAGCTTGGTAGCCAACAATCTACCTGTTAGGCTTGCACACCCACATGAAAGCAATATAATGGAAGGAAAGGGGACTTGTTTTAAATGTAATACAATGGTTTTGTTTGTTTTTAATTTTGAAAGATTTTCTGTTCTTTGTTCTGGACTGGAATTTAATAACTTTAATTTAATGCTCTTACCTCTTTATAGAGTCAGGGCCGGCCTTAGGTAATTGGAGGCCCTAAGGCAAAGTGAATTGTGTGGTCCCAAATGAAATAGGAAAGCAAAGAATTAAGACAAAAATATGCAATGAATTATGAAACGTCCTGTTTCTAGATCTAAATCAACAAATAAGTTCATATAACGCTGATAGCACTAATGTGCTTCATGTATGATTCATGATCACCAGACTAGAAATGATGTTTCCACATACAGTGGAGGAAACAATGGTCTTTTAACATATGTAGTCTAGCGAGTAGATCTACACGTTTGCAAATAAACCTCGGATCATAGTACTAGTAGAGACTTAGAGCTAGGCTAGTAGACACAGAGCCATAGGGTTATGCTTTGTTTGAAATTTGATCCTTGGGGTTGCAATTTTTTCTCCAAAAAAAAATATTTCTTTGCGCCCTGTGTGAAGCACAGGAGGCACAAATCGGAGGCCCTAGGTGGCTGCCTAGTTTACCTATGCCTAAGGCCAGCCCTGATAGAGCTTAAAGTAACAGCAAACATTTGCCAGGTCATTGAAGCAGACAGAACCATCGGATGTTGTGTCAAGCGTTTCCTCTTCCATCTCTTTATCTTTCTGGTGAAAGTGTAGTATCTTATATTATATAATATAGACGTTACTTCAAAAAATAAGATGATTACATCCTACGCGTCATGCATTCAGTCATGCATATTAACCAATGACTTAAATACTGCCAAGTAACTGGTTTTCCTGGCTAGCTCAGGCAACCCATTCCATGCTCTAATAGCACTAGAGAAGAAGGAGCACTTGTACACATTTGTCCTAGCATATGGGATGTAGCGTATAGTACCGATGTTTTTATTATAGACTTACTGATATAAAATGGAATGTACAGTATTTCTTCTCATATTACGTTTAGGCCCATAAGCCAATATAGTACTGTTCCTGCGTTGAGGTGCTAGCACAGCCCTCCTCCTTGGGTGTCCAAGGGTTGGAACTGGAATCACACTAAAGCTGTTTGAATTAGTGAATTATATGAGTATGCAGAAAGTGCCAGAGGATAATATTTTGTTAAAGATGCAATAATCCCTATGTTCATGTATTTATTAAACTGAAAACAATCAAAACATTGTCCATTCAATTAAGTGTACTACCTCTAGTGTCAGACAGGAAAGATATTGATAGTTGAAATGTTAAACCAAATCAATATTAACCCAACACCACACCCCTTTTGTCAGCCAGGAGAGATATTAAGAGTTATAATATTAATCAGATGTATGTGTCATTCAAGCCATTTTACAGTATTTATATGTATTTATATATCTATGTAATGCGAGGTTCAGTGTAATTGTTTATTTTGTTGTCTACTGACTTGAATGATTCACTTATTGGTTGTATTCTTGGCTAGCAACATTCTGTTTTACTGAAAGTTGACTCAGGCACAAATAAAGAGAACTTGACCAGCACCTGTAGTCCTGTGTTAAGATTGCTTAGTGCTTTAATGTGCACAAAAGTTGTATAAATTAAGTTAGTTTTGTACTAAGTCATTCACTGTGTTTGATTGATCACTGTAAATTCTTTTGTGGTAGAAAATCAAATATTTGTTTTGAATTTAAAAACTATGTATAAATATTTGCAATGAAAAGTCAAGCGCTGAGATTGTGAAAAGTCTTTATTAGATATTTTAATGTATCTTTCCTTGTTCTTCTTTAAACTGTTTGGTTTCAAAACAAGAGTTTATTCATGTTTTGTTTTCAGAGGAAAAAAAAACAAAAAAATCTAAAAATTTTTGGTTATTGCCAGTAATTTTCTTTTCCTGGTTCGACCTGGGCTGTGCTGTAAATATTTGTTAAATATTTGTTATTATTTTTACAAATTGAAGTAGAAATTTTGACACATGTACTTAAATTTTTTTTTTTCGTTTTAGTTATGTATTTGTTTATTTGTTAAACTGTGTCTAGTCTACATAAATGAATAAAGCACCAGTTTGTTTTTTTTCAAACAAGTGGAGAGTGTTACTAAGCTGAAGGAAACACTTCCAATGCTTCAGGTGAATCCATCTCAAGTAATCTTTTTCTAACACAGAAGCAATAAAAACTACCCCTTTTGTTTGCTTAGGTTATTCATTAGTTCATGTACATTATCATTCAGGTACTACTTACTATAAGTACCTGTGCATTATTTGTCTAAGTCCACTATATGACAATATCTGCTAGTTAGTTTCATTACAACAGAAACACAAGGTGCATACAGGGCTTTGTCTTTTTCTGAACATATGGTATATGTCTTTTTCTGAACATATGGTATATAGTTAGTTTCATTACAACAGAAACACAAGGTGCATACAGGGCTTTGTCTTTTTCTGAACATATGGTATATGTAGGAGCACAACACCAGGATGTTCTCTTCACAGTTCTGTGATGGCATCAGTCTGGGAAAGCTAGACCATTTGTTACAGTAGGCCGCCATATTGACCTGTGACATCGTAACCTGTGGGCATTGGAGACCAATAGCGGACCAATAGCAGACCTGTGATGTGGCAACGAGCTATTTGTTTCTGCTGCCCACAGGTTATGTACGTGTTACTGGTCAGTGTTCAGGCTTTCTATAACAATTGATTTCACAGAAAGTCATCAACCTTGATTTGAATTGTGTGGGTTAGGATGTTTTTTCAATGAGTTTTTTAAGTACAGTGTTTAGATCTGTTGGTATGTTGTTGGATGGTTTGAAATTATTTATTGTTTTCACAAAGCGTTTTTGTTTTCTAAATTAAACAAATTTAAAACAAAGCTAAAAGGTGTGTTATTTTATTGCTTTTTAAATGTAAAAACAGGGTTCCAAAGGACTGTCAATGCCGGGGGTGAAAGTGGGGATAAGCACCCACTTTCCAAGAAATGCTCCCATGGCTTGCGTCTCTAAATGCCTCTGACAGTCAAATCCAGCTCCTGGCCTTCACGTGTGATTTTCTCAAAAATCCGGCGGAACCTGTTCTTACAAACTGACAGGAGAAGGGATGAAAGGCGGAACACTGGCGCCTCAAAACCAGTTTAGCTTCGTGTTGATGGGGCACGTCAGCCTAAATAATGCAACCCATCTAGGAGAAGGAAAACTCTGACTCCAAACCTCCACTCTGTGGCGATACTCCCCCGTGTGGGTATCGGGGCTTGGAAATGACCAAGAGAAATAAATAACCCCACTGCCTTTCCACTTGCATTTCACTAAGTGAATAATAGTGGACCTTCCCCCCCCCCCCTAGGTGCTTTTTGACAGAGGTCTGGATTGCACTACACCAGACGGAGGTCCTTGTCTCACTACATTCTAATACTAGACATAAACCCATCATGAAGTGTTTTTTTTCTAAATCTGGTGAATGTGATATCGTGAAGGGGCCTGGATCCAGGATGTGACGATTCCACAGAGCATACCCAGGGCACAGTCCACTTTAAGCTTTCTACTGCAGAAAAGTTCCATTTGGAGAGCTCTATGGATGGCGGAGAATGGACCATTGGCCAACTCCACCTTGTCCCATGGATATTCCGGTTACAGTCTTCAGACCTAGATGTTTCCTTTTATGTCAGTATTGGAGAAAATTGCCAATACCGAAAACTCCCTTAAAATGCGGGGACTATATATTTTTATATTTTAAAAAAGCCTGAGGAAACACCCAGCCTACACTAAATGCCAAGGAATTTAACGAAAAATCCATACGAGCTCAGACGTCGCCTCGTAAATGTTCTGCGCATGGCAGTTTCTTTCAGGACTGCCTGTGATAAGTCAGCTACTGGAAATAAAAAACAGACTAGCAGCAAACACCTAAACCTTTTGCAACTCAACATCTTAGGCCTACAAAACAAGACAACAGAACTCCAACACATACTCAAGAAGCATGATATACACATAGCGCTATTGCAAGAAACACTACTGCCCAAGAAAAAAATAAACATCACAGGCTACACACAATAAGATGCCTTTGCACCAAATGCCAGGGAATTATGACCCTCATAAGAAACGACACACAAGCCACAATAAAACAAATACAAACATCGACACGCATGAAATACTTCTTTGGAGAGGAGGAACAAAGTACACCATCAAAAACTACTATTGCCCACCATCATCAACAGCAGAAATAGAAGTACAACTACCACACTACACAAGGACAATAATAGCTGGCGACTTCAATGCACACACACCTTCCCTAGGCTACCCACACTACAACAAGCGTGGCAAAGAAATAGAGGATGTAACAAATGCCTCTAACCTACACCTTCTGCAAAACAAAACTACACCTCCAACTTTCCTCCACAGAGCACACAACACAACTAGCAGACCTGACCTAACTTTTATCTCTACAGACATTACCGACTCTTCTAAAATAACAGTACTTGAAGACATAGGTAGTGACCACATGCCTATACTCCTCAATATTGGAACGCCAGGTAGATACCAATCCAACAAAACAACTAGATGGAACTATAAAAAAGCTAACTGGGCAGCTTTTTCACAAGAAACAGACACAAGACTATCAAGTATAATTGAGACAGACGTCAATTCAACCTACACAACTATAGTCTCCAAAATCTTACAAGCAGCAAAAAAAAATACATCCCTCGAGGCCAAGTTAAGAAATACAAACCTTTTTGGACACCTGAATTAGATAAATTAGTAAAAGAAAGAAACATGGCCAAAAAAATCCTACTAGAGAGAACAAGACAACGTACAACAAATTGACAGGGCTTATAAGATACAAAATTAAAACAGAAAAAAAGAAAAAGTGGACCACAACATGCGAACAACTAGATCTAAACAAGGATGGTCGAAAGGCCTGGACCCTTCTGCACCAGCTAGCAGGAAAGAAACAAATAACAAACCCCCAACCTATAAAAGGCACTGACGACATAATAACAGAAAACCTTAAAAAGGCTGAAACCTTCAATAAATATTTTGCCAGCATTAACAAGTCAAAGCCAAGAAAACAACTGGACCAGGCCTTCAGTAATATCTTAAAGAAAGAAGAAAAAGCTCCAACAGTCAACTGTCAGATCTTTGACACTCCCTTCACTCTACATGAGCTCAATACTGCCCTAAAAAGCCTCAAGTCAAGAAAATCCCCTGGACCCGATAAAATAACAAATGAAATGATTCGGGGACTAGGACCACAGGCCCAAAACTGTATACTTAACTTTATCAACCATACATGGAAAACTGGAGACATACCACAGGAATGGAGAACCGCAAACATAATACCCATTTTAAAGAAAAATAAACCACATGGAGACCCAAAAATTATAGACCGATATCTCTAACATCCAACATTGGCAAAATGGCAGAAAAAATGATCAATAACCGACTTTATTGGTGGCTAGAAATTACTTGCTCACTCCACAATGCACAAGCTGGCTTCAGGAAAGCAAGTAGAACAGAAGACCACCTCTTTCGTTTTATCCAGGACACAGTAGAAGGGTTTCATGAAAACAAGCACACTACAGCAGTATTTATAGATTTGCAGCAAGCCTATGATAGAGTGTGGAGAAAAGGTCTATTTTTGAAGATGAAAAAAATGGGCATCCATGGAAAAATGTACAGCTGGATCAGGGCATTCTTAAAAAATAGAACCATCCAAACCCGATTCGAAGGTGCCATCTCTAGTAAAAAAAAGTTTGGAAGAAGGACTACCACAAGGTTCAGCCCTTAGCTGCACTCTCTTTCTAATCTTCATGAATGACCTCCCGGACCTCATTTCGGTCAATAAGGCACTTTATGCAGACGACCTTTTAATTTGGACTACAGAGAAATATCCAGTGCTGACTAGATCCAAACTAAATAGAGCCCTCACAACTATCTCCACATATTCAAAATAATGGAAAATGGAAATAAACAAAGAAAAGTCAGTTTATTCAATCTTTAGCCACAGCAACAAAACAGCAAAAAGAAACTACATCCTAAAAATAGAATCTCAGCCAATAAATAAAGAAGAAAATCCAACATATCTTGGTGTAAAACTAGACCAAAGACTGTCTCTAAAACACTATGGCAGATTTAAAAGAAAAGGCATCACAAAGATTAAACATAATAAAACCCTAGCAGGAACATCCTGGGGAGCTGAAAAGAAAACCTTAAGACAGTTATACACTGGATATGTCAGATCTGTAATGGATAACTGTCTCTCCATACAAGTAGCTGCCAACAAAACCTATCAATCATCATTAGATACAATCCAAAACCAAGCCTTGCGGTTAATTAGTGGAGGTATGAGAACTACTCCCACAGCAGCCTGTGAAATAGACTCCAATATTGAACCTCTTAAGTTAAGGCGCAACAGAGCAGCATTAGAAGCTATTGAGAGATACAGAAGGTTGGAGGACGATCATCCAAATAAATTACTAACACAGAGAAATAGGAAAAACAACCAAAAAAAGCAAAGGACTCTGATCCAGCTTACTGACGAACTAGCCCTAAAACACCACCTACCCAATAACAGAGAAAAAAATTACCAGGTTTTCAAACATTACACCCGGACTAAACTACAAACAACCAACCATCAAAACACATTTACTAAATAACACCTTAACAAAAGAATCAAATCCACTGGAGCTCAAAGTAGGCACGCTTGAAACAATCGATGGTCGTGCGGTTTGCACGCTGGACTGTCGTTCGGACTTATCGATGGTCCCGGGTTCAAACCCTGCCCGCTCCCATCCCCCGCCGTCCTGCGGGAGGTTTGGACTAGGAAGTAATTATCTTCAACTCTGAAGGAACATCCGAAATAAATAAAACATTTTACAAACATTTTACAAAGCTATCAAAAAACAGCTATCCATATTTATACAGACGGATCGGCTTTCAAAGCTACCATCAATGCTGGTCTTGGTGCCTTCCTGGTCTTCCCTAAAAATAAACACTTTGAGATAAGCGCACCCTGTGGTGATTACTGCTCAAACTTCCAAGCCGAAATTGAGGCAATTACCATAGCACTCCAGAGAGTGGAAAACAAATTATATGAAGGAGTGCAACCACCATCAGATATTGTTGTCTTTACAGACTCCCAATCTACTCTGCAAGCACTTAACAGCAGCACCTCAAACAGCCCAAGAGAGTTGACAACACTCATTGTGATAATCCACCAGATGATATCAAAATTAAATATCAATATTACACTACAGTGGATCCCTGGACACATTGGCATCATGGGAAATGAAAAGGCAGATAAGCTATCAAAGGCAGGTTCATCTATGGAACAACCAGATAGACCTGTTAACTACCTCACCCTAAGGTTAATGTTAGTCAACAATCACAAAGAGGAGTGGCTCAACCAATGGGCATCAGGAAACACAGGCAGAGCCATGTACAGAGAAATGACTACGCCTAACAAACTGGACAGTATTAACTTCCTCCCCCGCAAAGAACAATCTACAATCTTTTAACTAAGAACAGGACACACACCACTATTAAATTACCACCTGAACAAAATAAACTCCACACAACTACCCCTTTGCAGACATTGCGCCCACCCCTTTGAAACCGTAAACCATATCCTCTTTGAATGCCCCTCCCTAATCCACCTTAGGCAGACCCTACTTCCACTACAGCCCAACATAACCAACACCCTTTACGGCAGTGCTGAACAGCTGAAGAAAACAGCACACTTTTTTTCCTTGGCACAGTCTGCAAAAGAGCTCACAGCTCAGCAGCAATAAAGCTGGCTAGAAGAAGAAGAAGAAGAAGAAAATGTAAAAACAACAAAATAATTTAGGTTTCATTGTTTTAAAATTAAGAATTTAAAAGTTTTGTTTGATTATCATCACAGCACATCAACAATCCATGTCACAGATCCAATGCACATAATGAATCAGTTTTTGAGAGCTAAAAATGTTTTAATTTTTGCAAGAAGCAACAAATGATAGAAAAGCAATTCAAAAAGTTTTGAGAGAAAGTAACAAGACAACTTGATCATTCTTTTACTCAAGTTTTATTCCTTCATAAATTTCATAGGCTATAAATAAACACATAATTGTGAAGTAAATGCAAGAATGCTTAAATATTGGTTATTATTATAAAGTGTTTTGATTCCTATTATAATTACAGCTAGAAAATATGTGCAAGAATTTTATTGGTATTTAGAAACACTACATGTATTAAGTATTACAAATGGCATTTAGAGTAATTACTGATAATCAATAATCTGGCACATTCATTTCACTTGGCACAAGTTTTAGACTATAAATGAGTTGATTAAAGTATTCATCAATGCAATTCATACAAGCTCAAATATATATCCAAACATTACACAGCAAGTAATAGAGCACCTGACAACAAAACTCTATAGTTATAAAGGTTTGCACTTGGTGATCTTTAATTCAGATGTAAATAATTGTTTTGAAGACATTTTAACTGCCGTAAAAAAAAAAAAAAAAGATAAAACTAGAACCCAACAATCACAGTACAATAATTAGAACTCATTTTCTTCTGTTTAATAGTCTAATCTCATATTAACATTGGTTGTGACAAGTTGTGGTATAATTTGAAATTTCCTTGGACCCTTTTGTTTTGGTTATACTAGTAGAACTACACATTGCCCATTGTAGAGGAATTCTAAAATACTAAGACAATCATCTTCAGAACATTCTTGCCAATCATAAAGATTCATCAGTGTTTATTTCTAAATGTTTTAAAATACATAGATCTTATATTCTACATAATATATATATCATATCAGATATTTTGATATAAAAAAAAAAGGCATTACAAATTAATTTAAAAGTACATCCCAGCATTCTTTTTTCACCTTGCTCAGTTGATTTCTAAATTTAGAAATAAAATCCCCCCCCCCCCCCTTTTTTAAAAAAGAACAAGGATGAGCTTTACTTTTTTTTTAATATGATAAAACACATTCATTTTGAAATATAATGCAATGGGCATTTAAATGTCTAGTAAATATATATGTGTGAGTAGAGAGTTGAGATTATATCAACAACAAATTAAGTCATTGAGAAAATTAAGAGAAGTAAAGTTTGATTATTTTTGGTTGAACAAACACCCTTCAAAGTAGAAGACCACGCCCAGAGTCAGATAAAAATGTGAGCACAATTGAAAACAAAAGACAAAATACAATTTTTAATATTTTCTATTTTTATATACAAGTCAGTATTCTAGCAGAGTTTCTGTCACAGGCAACGCCTATTCCTAGGATACTATGATCAGTTTCCTAAATGATTTTCTTTAGACTCCAGATGTCAGCCTTTTCATGAACTTATAAATGAACATTTCACTAGTCAGACCTTTTAAAAGAAATCAATAAGCTAAGGACCAAGTTATTTCTAGTCCAAACTTGTTCTTCCATTCTTTTTATCACTCACTTCATCCTGTAAAATGGATGATGATTGTAAATGTACCAGGCTCCATGATAAGAGTAATGCAGAAATTTGACAAGAAAGCTTGAGAAAAAGAAAAGATTGAATTACTCCAGCTCTCATGGGGAAGTCGTTCAGCAGTCAAAATGGAAAATGTGACAGCATTAACTTTACAGAGATGACTTCTACTTTCAATGTTAATTGCTTAGGTCTTGCTAGGAAATTTCATTAAATAACATTTATTTAGTGTGTTTATTGCAAATGTGAAAGCAAATGATTAAATGGTGAATTTATATCAGCAATGCAGGATGAATTGAAACTGCATAATTAAATCATAAATTATAACCATACATATAGATTAAGGCATTACAATTAATATCAACACAAATTAATGGTGACACTGACAGAAAAAAAAATTATGACATCAATGTAGATTCCTAAACATCGTTAAGTGCTACAAAATGATGAATTGATTGATGAACCATAAACCTAAACGTCCCGATGAAAATTTACAATAATTTCATTGTTTGAAAATATTAATTGAGCTGATAAATAAAAAGAACAAAAGCACATTCAATTTAAGTAGTATTTTGTTTTTGTTTTTTTAAACTTTAAAAAGTTGTCATTAATTGTAAAAGAACAACATTTAAAACTAATCAGCTGATAGCAGCATTGAATGATTTTCTCCTTTCTAACTGAGCTCAATGCTAGCCCAATTGTATACACCACCAGAAACCAGGGCCAGTGATGAGAGTATACACTACCAGGTAGCAAGGCGGCCAGCCCTGAGAGTATACCAGGAAGTATGGCCAGCATTGAAGATTACAAGCTAACACGTAGCGATGCAAGCACTGAGAGTACACAATACCTGTTAGTAAGGCCAGGCTAAAGAGTACACAATAAATTAAAATTAAATTATGGCTTTTATATAGCGCTACTTTCATGCTTATAGCATGCTCTGAGTGCTATGGTCCAATCTCATTTGTAGACCAGTGGGTGGAGGGGGTATCTTGGAGAAGGTTTGCTGTGCTGCCTTTAGGCGCTCAGTAAACACAACTCTGCTCGAGTTGGGTGTCGAACCTCGAGCCCCCATCATAGGTAGACAAGCCAAGCCAAGTTCAAGCATACTTAGCATCTCGACCACACTTCCCACAATACCAGGTAGCAAGGATAGCCCTTAGGTTACACAATACCAGGTAGCTGCATTGAATGATCTTCTCCTTTCTAAATGAGCTTAACACAATGCTAGCCCAATTGTATACACCACCAGAAACCAGGGTCAGTGATGACAGTACACACTACCATGTGGCAAGGTTAGCACTGAAGATGACAGGCTGCCAGGTAGTAAGGCCAGATCTGAGAATTACAAACTACCATACCAGGCAATGTTACCAGCGTTTAGAGTACATTTCAAGAGTTACCATGACCATCCTTGAGAGCACACACCACCAGATACCACGCAAAGGAAAAAGTATTTGCAGTAAAGGAAGAATAAGTAAATAATAAATGGATCTTTAACAATAGTGGAAATAACAATAAACAAAAACATTTTCAATCTCAGTGAATATCTTGTGAGAGTGCATTAACAATTGTAATAAACAGAAAATAAGATAAACAGCTTTAAACATGTGCAAATGGATGCTTTAAGAGTGGATGAACATTTCCAAGAAATTCTACAATTGCATTTTTTTGTTTCTAATGAATACCCTCTCATTTTTTTTTTCAAACTCAAAGCACAACTAGGAATAGAGAAAAAAAAGTAAAGCGGGATGTCATTAGCATTATCATGATCTAACCTAATCTCATGCGTAACACACATGCTGCTCTAACAGTTCTCAATCAATACAGTGACTGAATCACGTTGCATTACGATGCTGGCTAGGTGTGTTATCAATGTGGTGAATAATGTACCTAATAAATTTGAATTTTAGTACAATTTTTAAAGTCAGAAACACATTCCATTTTATGCTTTAAAATAATACATTTCTTTAATCAGTATTGTTTTTAAAAGAAAACTAAAAGCACCAACCAAAAAAATGTTCTTAATAAATATACAATACAATGAATGCAATAAAACTTGAGATACATTTTGATATTACTTTGGATTTCATTCTTTTGATCAGTTTCCAATTGCTGGATTAGGATTCTAACATTTGAGTATCATTGTTCTTCAAGGAAGTATTATGCACAAAAATGCTGATGGTAACTCACTTCTTGGAAATCAAAAGGAATAACTCAGTTCTTGGAAATCAAAGGAATAATTCAGCCTAAATGATTTTCTTTTTATAAATATGATCACAAAATATAAATCATTTTTGCAACAAATAAATGTCAACAAACAAATTTAAAAAAATTACAGACATAGAAACAAAAATTAATAAACATTTCAATCTCAACCTTCGATATTTCTTTAGACCCTTTTCTCCTGTGAAAGCAAAAACAATGTATGTCTTAGCATGCTATTGGACATTTTCATACATCATGGATAAAACCTATAAATAGCCTCCTGTTCTGGTGTCTCTGGTGTATAAACTAAAGGATGTGTTGATATGCTTTGGATCATTTGTGAGCACTTTTTAGCACTGCAGGATTCAATGTTCTAAGCTCTTCTTTATTTAGAACAAACTCATTTCACTCTAGAGGAAGCATTAGACTTCCATTCAGTGACTTCAAGCTTATTTATTTTAAATTTAAAACTAAATGGGCAACTAACTAGTGGTAAAAAGAGATTTGATACAAAGGTCAACTGCCATGCATTGGGATAGTGTTCAAATTTTTGGATCAATTCTTCTTTTTTTTAGTTGGCAATGGCAACGTTCCATTTTTTAGTGTCCTTGACATTGTTTAGTTTATACCTGAGATGAACTCCTATTGAAAATCAGAGCAGGAAGGACTCAATCCTCCCATAGTGCTCTGGTAAGAAAATGGGCCGTTCGGCGTAATGCCTTGATTTAGTTCATACAGAAAATCTCCAATATTTCTTGTCTTATAAAACTACAAATGACCAAAAGAACTGGTGCATCTACATCTCAATCTAATGTCTCTCATTACTAGACACACTAAGGCATACAATAGCATGAGTTTACTCATATATGGATTTAAAAAGTTAAATATAGCAAAATTTGATTCACAAAAATCCTCTTGAAACACAGCATTGTTAATTGGCTATCTTGTCAGATTTGATAGAGATCTAGCAGTGAAATAGGTAGCACCAATATATTTGGCTATAAATTTCATTTTTAGAAAACAACTTTCAATCATTTGAAAATATCCTATAAAATAAAATATTTTAAACTTTCTACCCAAAAACAACAATGGATTCTCTAAAACATGTCAAGGAAAAAAATTTAAACATAATAAAATAAGTCAAATATTATTTTTAAAAATGAAAATGGTCACAGCTTAATAGTTATTGGTAAAGAATTTGATTTGGCTGAAACAACAATTTAATTTGCTGTTAAAGAGCAAATAGTTTTTTTCCCTTGGATAAGGAAAATTTCAGGGTGGCCATAAAAAAAAAGTTCATATTTTGAACTTAATCAATACCGGTATTAATAAACATAATTGTTTTTTAAATGTCATATAAGTTAATTTTCTTTGTTTTATGTAATTTAAATATAAGTAAGGTGCCACGTTCTTTATTGTAGTCACATGCAAATTAGAAAAGTGTGGCGCTCCCTTTCTACTTTTTTTTTTTAGAACAACTTTTAATTTTTCGACATAAAAAATTTCAGAAACCTTTTGTTTGTAAATACCTTGATGACTAAAATAACTTCTGGCTTCAATATGGCTGCTTGTACCTAACCATAATGCAACAAAGATGAAAATATAAAACCCTACTATTACTACTAAAATGGAATGATGTATTTCAAAAAAAATTTAGTGTTCAAACTAAGCAAGGTTTACTTTTACATTACTGTCCAACTTTCTTTCGTTGGTTCAACTGCATTGTGTTACCTTAACTTACTTTATTTAACAAATCATGTTTAGTTAGAACTGAACATTAAAGTTTAGTATGGTAAATATATGGATATCTAAAAAAAAACAACCTTCAATTAATTGATTCAGTCAAATCTAATCAGCCCCAAAAGTATCACTCTAACTCATTTACGCTGTAAATATTAACAAATCAAAATCTTTCATGTGTAAAATCTTATAACAATATTCCATTCGCTAAAAATATATAGTCTTGATCTATCCCAGTCATCTCATCAAGATGCTTTTCCAAGTTCTATTTTCTTGGCTATGACACGAGATGAATGGTAGATAAAAGAATCAATCAAACTGGCAACTGAAAGAAAAACCGACATTTTGTTTTTAGTGTTAAAACTAAATCAATAGGTTGAATTAAAATAAATACATCAATTGAACGATGGTTGGTCCAGTGTGCTGGACACAAGAAGAGCGTGATTTACTCGAGCTCAAGGGTTTTCCTTAGGACCTTAACATCTCAAAGGGGAAATTCTCTTTTTATAATCACGACTACTAAGGACAAAACATCAGACTCACTTTTGACGTTTAATGGGAATTTATCAGCAAAACTTATCTAACAAAAAGGAATATATTTTTGTAATTTAATGAATGATTAGAAAAGTTTCAACCTGATCCAAGAATTGGAAGTGGGAGAAATAGCATGTTCAAATTTTGTACCAGACAGACAGACAGACAGAGTGAGTGGATATAAGCTTTGTAAAAAGAAAATGTTCAGCTTACCAGTAAAAATTCCTCCAATTATTGCACAAACTTCAGTCAAAAAGTGAAGAAAAGATCTGATGAACAAACATTACTATTAGTAGAGGTAGAACATAGACAATTTCTATTAATAACTCCCCAAACCTCCCAATAATAAACAGTTCAATTATAGTCACTTGTGTGCACTAGTTACCTTTTCTTTTCCGTGTATTTGACCATAAGGGGTGATAGCTCATAAGAAAAAAAGACTCCAGGTAGGCCGCTGTCTCCTAGAATGCTATTTGTGGTCTTGGAGTGTTTGGTCACTGAATATTGATTAGTGTACAAAGTCTGCGAAGGAACACCATACACATGAAAATATAATACAGGTGTTATATTAATCACACAATCATGGCTTCTTTTGTCATTAATAGATACAAACAGAGGGGGCTGAGTGGTAAAGTGCTTGGCTTTTGAACCAGAGGTCTTGGGTTAAAATCCTAGTGAAAACTTTTAAATTTTAGGGATCTTTAGGGCACCTCTGAATCCACCATGCTCTAGTGGGTATGCACCCCAGAATGTCATCATGATGGACTAGAGTTAGAACCATAGCACACAAGCTTATAAAACATAAAACTTGATAGCAAGCTTTTGGTGTTCCCAGAAAATGAGATTAGGCACAACTTTAATCCTAAAGATAAACTTTTCAAAAGGTCAGCTATATGGCTCCTTTTGTCTCGAAAGGCCATGGATGCGCCCAAATGAGTCACTGGTTTTGGTTTAATCTTGAGACGTGTGTGGCTAATTCAAAAGTCAAGTTAAAAAACAAACAAACTAGTACATACAATTTCAAAATCATGATTAACTTACCTCCCTATTTACGTTTGTGTAAGTTGTAGGCACTATTTTGATGAAGTACTGAAACATCATTTGATCTGAGGAAACAAAAAGACCTCATAAACATCAACAAAAAAAAAAGTATTTCAAGCCAGGAAAACCAATGACTTGGCAGAATGTAAGTCAATGGTTAACAAGCATGACTAGATTGACCTAAAAACAGACATAGGATGTAATCATCTTCTTTGAAGTATTTTATTTTATTTGTATTTTATAAGATAAGAAAAGTCTGATAAGTTAAGATTGTCTTTTAGTTTGAAAATGAAGGAGGAGTTGAGTATTTTACAAAGTCCTGGCTGTGATCTTCTTGTATTAAATGTGTATCCCACAGCCCTTGTAAGAGATCTCCAGCTGTCTTGATGTCTCTTATAGAGTAGGCCTTTTTTAAAAAAAGCATCTACAGGCTTTTTTTTTAAAATCCTACATCACTGTCCTGTTCAAACACATCCAGCAAGAGAAAGAAAATGTTGTTGTATAGTCAAGCATCCCACGGACTATCTCGTATGACAATTGTGCATTGTACAAGGATAGGTAAAGGTAACTAGATCTAGCCCTTTACAACCGTATGTGTATTACACAAATATAAACAGATATGCTGAGGCTTCTAGCACTCTTTGAACACAACAACATATACATCAGTAATACAATTTCATTAATTATAAAGAGATTATACAAGAAATACGTTACATTTTGTTCCCGGTGTCAGCCTACACTTATCAGATTATTACTTAACTTTGCTATTGTTTGTAGATCTATGCCTGTATTAATCGATTTTTTTGTCCACTAGAATAATACAAATATTTTATTATGATTATTATTTTGTTTAAATCTATGTTATTATAATTTTTCTTTCTGTTTAAAAAAAAAGTATAAAAATTAAGGGCCAAGCCGGGATTTGAACCCGGGACCTCTCGCACCCGAAGCGAAAATCATACCCCTAGACCACTTGGCCGATGTCGTTACAAAACATTTGTATAGTGATATTGCTAAATACTATTTCATTGAGCTCATTTGATTAATAAAGGATTTTTTAAAAATTCTATTAATTATTTCCATGTGGCTTTTATTTAAAAACTGAGGAAAAATAGATCTTCTATATCTATTGACAGAATGGAGTGGTTTCTATTACCTAGATCTAGATCTCTGATCTAAATCTAGATTCACCTTCAACATCATTGACTTGATAGCTTTTTAAAACTTATTACACGAAAGAGCTTTCACACTTGATCACACTCATCACAGGAAGAAAAAAACTTTGTAAAGATCTGATCATCTGGACTCCAGATCAAAATCTAGAATAGATCTACAAGATCTAGAATTCAATAGAAATAAGACAAAATCTTGTCTAGATCTGGGATCTTTTAAACTTTTTAACGTTTTTGTTATTATTATCGTTTGTGAGTGTTTTATAAATAAATATTAATAGATCTACTATTTAACTAACCTAAACTTAAAACTAGGCTAAACTACAATAATATTATTATATATATATATCTATATATTAATATATAATATTAATAACAGAACACAAGAATTATTCACAATATAATTACTTGAATTACTAGATCTACAATAATTAACAATAGGCCTACTACAGACAGACTACATACTAACATCTATAGTCTATAGGTGACATAGCCATCATACTCAGCCCAGAGTCATATATTGACTCATATAGAATAGCTAGAATTAGAATAGATATAGTTCTTGTTATAAAATTTTAACATTGAATTGATTGAATCACATCATGATCATTTTTATAATTATTATTGACGACATTGACGTTGTTAATATTAATAGTTATGGGCCAGCTTGAAATATTCATTTAATTTTAAAATTTAAATTCAATAAAAAAATATATTCATGTTTACAGATTTTGTCTCCATAATTTCATGTTTTCAGATTTTGTCTTCATAATTCCGATAGTCGATAGCTAAAGACTGCCAAGTGTCAGAGTAGACTAGTATTGCGTATTGGGTAACTGACTAGATATATCTAGAATCTAGTCTTTAGATCTAGTCAGAGTAGCCCAGTAGCGAGACGCCAAGTTTGAGTTTGGCACATCAGCACAATTTAGGCCATGTCATGCAAGACCAAGACTGTGTTTTAGATATAATTTTAAAAAATATATAAATTATCATATCTAGAATCTAGATCTTATATACATATCTGATCTACATACATTACATCATCATTACAATGATACATTGTATTATATAATATTGATCTAGCATCCAATCAGAATTTAATCTTGATCTAGATCTAAGAATTATAGAATTTAATACTAATTTCTAGACTATAGAAAATAATTTAGATCTAATATAGATCTTGATGTCAAGAAGATTGATTTATAGTCGTTGAAACTATAGATCTAGACTATAGAATTCTAAAAAGTATTTTATATGAATTATGTCCTCCTTCAGTCGGAAGCAACTGTAATGGCTCATCTCATGGAATTGTAAATTAGCTGTGATCAGAATGATGTCACCCACACATCAGTTCCCCCTTCTCCACAAAGATGATATATATATATGTATTCAAAGGAGCAGCAAGTGTCGATACAGTTTTGGATCAGCGAGTGCTGCAAACTGCCTAAGGGCGTCAGCTTCATAGTTTGCCTCTTCCTAGGTGGGTAGCCAGCAAAGGCTAATGAGGCTGTACTGTCCAAAACTTACTAGTTTAAGCGCCAGTTACAAAAGGAAACTGTTCTTCAATGTAGTGGATACCATCACAATGAAAAAGCAGACACACTTGCCAAATAGATGGGAGAAATGGACCAGCTCTCATCCCGATTTCTAGAAAAATTATCCCTGTTATATATAAGCTGTCCCGATACGAACATCATGTAATTTTTGGCCTCAGAACTGGATAACATAGGACTGTTCGTAGGGATAGGCAAACTAGCCAGCCACCTAGGGCCTCCGATAGTTTGGGAAACAATACATTTTTTTAGATACGAAATAGCGAAACTTGTGTTATTGTCAGAGTACGAGCCTCAGTCGGCACATTCCCTTATTTTTGTAGCATTTTAATTCACTACTTTCTCTCTTAAAAACTTGGTCCCTGGTGCTGCTATCCATTTATGTCTAATATATGTATTATAAATAAATTGCATTTAATTTAATAATTTTAATTTTTCACTTTTTATTTCATTTGGGGCCCCCAAATTCACTTCACAACAGAATGAGACAACATATGTTCCAGAAGCTAAAAATTGGATCTAGTGAAACTTGTCCTTGTGGAGCAACAATAGATAATACTGATCATGTCCAACAAAACTGAACAAGACACTGGCCCCGAAACCCTCCTTAGAAAAAAAACTATATGGAGAACTGCCTGATCTGAAAACCACTACATTCTGTCAACTTTGTCTTTCTTGGGCGATAGCATTTCTACCTTTAGAATGTCAATTGTATATTCTTTTTCAATAGATTATTTTTTTACTTCACAAATGTTTCCCCACTTTAGAAACAATTATTATCATTTTGGAAACTATAAGGGGGGAAGGGGGTACAATGTGCTGATAAAAGGGTTATGAAGGTGGCTTTTTTTTTTTCAGGACAAAAAAATGTTTGTATTCGAATCTATCTTATAGCTGTTAGTTATAAATACATAATCAAGTAAACATGACATTATTTCCTATGTTGAAAATATTAAGTGATATCATTTCATCTTCAAAGTAGGACTTTTCATACTGTTTTGCAATAGGCATCTGAACCAAAATTGATTCAAAACATTCTTTTGAAGAAAAGACATTTTAGATTCTATTAGTCTTTCTTAAATTAGAGCTGTTAATATCTTTTGTGTGAAGGGGGGGAAAAAGTCTCTGCTACTTAGGAAGCATGGCTGAACAAAGAAAGTGCTACTCTTCAGATGTCTCTTATGTTACAGTTTTGATCCATCCCCCCTTTCTGTATTTTAGTTTCTTTGACATTAAGATAGGATAGGATAGCTGCCTGGTAATGCGGTATGCACACTGGACTGTCGTTCTGTCATCTCAATCAAATCTTTGACTTCAATGCATGTAACTTGACAATAATAAATTTCCAACTAGAAAAATTATTAATTGAAACATATAGAAAACATAGATATAAAAAAAAGACTTTGGACTGCTCCACTTTAATGTATCTATCATAAGAGCAATGTATGTTAATAATGTATATGATGGTCTTTTATTAACTTACAAATCTTTTGTCTTATAAAAACCGAAAAATATTCTTCATGGCAAAAATGATCTATTTTCACAACTGATACAACTTGTAATGTCAAGATCACAGCAGTTTGCAGAAAGTTTCATTATTTCAACCATAAGTGCCATGTTATTTAAAATATTTGGTGTTTAATGAATCAATAAATAAATATTTTCCAGTTTTCTTTATGAAGAGTAAAAGAGATCACTGATAAGATTTGCAAGTATTATCATGCCTGTTCCATCCAGTGTCTATGGGCACCAAGGTGCTCCCAGCTGCTTTGACAGAATTAAGGTTGGTTTCATGATGGGCTTTTGTGTTGGCATGGCATCTGGTGCCCTTTTTGGAGGATTTTCAGCCTTGCGGTAAGCACATAAAAAAACAACTATTGTTCTTATAATTTATAGGTGGCCAGTTAGTTTGACAGTAGATATTACCCTAAGCTAGGTTGAGTTTCATTTAAATAAACATTTGAAATTTTTCTCCGATGACTTTTTGGTGACAGTACCGGCACCTTTTTCAATGTGGGGAAAAAATATTACTTTTCTTGTATCTTAACTTTAATTATAAATTTATTAGTAGTTTAAAGTTAGGCAATCCATCATTGAGTACCAGCACCTTTTTTTTTTTTTTTTTTTTTGTGGTTGTAATTATTAAATTTTAAACCTCAAAGTAATTTTTTTCTTTTTAGGTATGGACTTCGTGGCAAAGAATTATTTTCAACAGTAGGCAAAACAATGATTCAAGGAGGTGGCACTTTCGGAACATTTATGGCAATCGGCACTGGAATAAGATGTTGAACAATGGAACTAACATTTCAAATGAATTCATGTGATTTCTGAGAAGTTGCTCCTTGTACTATAAATGACACAAACATTTGTCTTTGATCAGTAAAGAAGACCAAATAATGTGGCTTTTTATGGTGAACATGTTTGATTCAAATGGATGTCATATATTTAAGGCCTTTTAAATGTCATAAATGTAAAAATAAAAATAAAAACTCTACAATACACCTGTAGTTCTATAAAGTTTGTTGTCTACTTCATGTTTACATATATATGTATTTAAAAGAAATAGAATCTATATGTGTGGCTAATGTAAAGTAAAGCTGATGTACACATAAATAGTTTCTTAGGTTAATAAGGTCATCAAAAATCAATCAGACTATATTTTGCAGTATTGATAAAAAAGCAGATGATTTTAAGCTATAATTTAGTTAACACTGATGCCCCACCACCCTGGATGAATGCCAGGTATACTCATTAGCTCATATTATTTGGTAACCAAAAGCTATTTGAAACAATGCATTAGAAATAAAGACATTAATAGATACTGTCAATATATATAGGAAAATGTTGAAAGAGAAAACAAATTTAGACAAAAAAATTAAAAGGATTATAATGTATTTTAGAAAACAGCATGAGTAATGGTGTCAAGTCTATTGAGAAACTTTCTAGGAAAAAATATTAAACAAGGTTGTTACAAAGACTCAAAATTGGCCCCCAAAGTGGTCCACCTGGGCTGGTAAAAAGGCAGGTTTCAATATTTTCAGAAAGAACATCAGAATGAAATTCTATCAAACACAAATGACAGAGAAGAATGGAGAAAGAAGGTTGACAGATCTTATGTGGTGCCTAGCAGACCAGAAATTGATATGAGCTAGTTAGCATTTTCTGTGGTCATTTCATTGTCCTTTACTTTCTTCAGTATATGTTCAATCAGTAATGCCTAAACTATGGTGCCCAGAGGAAAAATCAGAAGCAGATGACAGGCTGCTTGCAGCACACACTATATCCAGGCAGAAACTGCCACACAGCTAATCCCAAACTGAGACATCAGCTGCAGAACAGCTGTGTGGGCAACATCATTCTGACCATATCTAATGACCAGACTTTCAACTCATTTCTATGAGATGAACTTTAGTCGCTCTACAATTAAATGAGGCCATAAATAGATAGAAATACCATATCACTTATTTCCATCCCAAAAATCATTTATCAAGGTACTGGTATACTAATTCATCAGTTTAATTACAATTGACTTTTTTTTGTATGTTACTTGTTTTAAATTGTCACCATAAAAAAACAACAGGAATACCAACACCTGGATAAGGCTATTGAAAGGAATTCTTGAAATTGTCTAATGGATAAAGTTTTGAAAGTTCAACATTTAAATAGTGTACAATTGCTTTAAAAAAAAAGAAAATAAATATTGGGACATCATTTCAGTCAGTTTTAGTCTAGTTTTTGTTTTTTCTCCACTAAAATGGGTTGGTGCTATATATATTGTTTTCCAACCTCCTAAGAAAAAAACATGACCTATGTTTATGGTAGAAAAAAGTAGAAAAGAAAAATAGAAGACTTACGGGTGTCCGCAACTTGATAAAGTGTATCTAATGGATTGACCATTCCTGGGTAGTCAGTTCCAAATGACAAATGATTGATTCTGTGAGTGACATTGAACTGAAATGATCATAGTAAAGAAACATAAATTCTATATCAGTCCATGTAAGTCTTAGATGATCAACTTTTATCAATAAACATAACTATGTTATGTAATAAACAAGTACTACATATTTAAATTATATTTTAAAATGCCTTATACCCATACTACTACTAAATTACTAAATGTTGTTAAAAACCAGAAACCTTTTTTTCTAATGTGATTTGACATAGGCATTGTTTTCAACAAACTATTTGAAAATCTTAATGAGAATGTAATAAATATGTTTCCAGCAAAGTACAAAATCTGGCATTCTATAGAACACATGTCCCTTTCATAATGTTCCAGTTAGTAATGAAACATGAAAAGTGCTTCAATAATCCAAGGCTATGATAAGGAAGACTTTGGTAAAACAAAATCTTTTTTTTTTCTATCACCACCCAGTGTGAGAAATGACCATAAATAAATCAGTGAGAGCTTTAAATCTTAAATGTGTATTAGATCGACACTACCAAGTTTTGTAAGAGACCTATTGAAAAAAAATTTATAAAGTAAAGAGTTTAAAGTCTACTTACTTTTTGACCAGCAAAAGATTGCATGTCATGAACTGAAACAAAAACCAACACACAATATTAATGCAAAACACATACTTAAAATTAAGTATTGATTATTAAATTCATTTAGCAGTCTCTTTGATTTAAAAAAAAAGTTAAAAAATACTTTGTATTCAGAGAACGTAGACAATCAATATCATGCTAAATAACTTCATTTGTGTATTTTTATTATTATCCTGAGTAGTAGGATATGCATAGGACGTAATTATCTTCTCTTTTGAAGCAACGTCTGCAATTTATAATATAACAAGATTACAAAGAGAGTTTGTGTTACACAAACTCAGAGGCGGCCCCCGTCGAAGTCGGATCCCTGTCGGATCTGCATATTCTGTAAAATGTTTTACATATTTCGGATGTTCCTTCAGAGTTGAAGATAGTTTACTTCCTAGTCCAAACCTCCCGCAGGACGACGGGGGATGGGAGCGGGCAGGGTTTGAACCCTCGACCGTCGATAAATCCGAACGACAGTCCAGCGAGCAAACCACACGACCAGGCAGCCATCCTCTTTATTATTCGCAAATAATATTCAAGAGGTGATTTAATTTTGATGGTCAAAAGTAATAATGTTTCAAAGATTCATTTGCCGTAAATTTAAATTAAATTAAAAATAGTAGATTAGTTTTAGTATATTAAAACATTGCAATATTGATCAAAACGTTTGGAAATGAAAATCTACACTTTTTTTTTACACTTGAAGTTTAAAAATTGAAATTCTACATCTTAATCTAGTCTATTTTAGTCTAAAGTAGATCTAGAAATTCTAGATCTAGACTCTAAAATAATTTTAATTAGAATATAAATCCAGATCTAGATATACTGTAATAAAAATCTAGATCTAGTTTAAAAAATCTAGATTAGATCTAAATCAAGATAGCATTCCTTTTTTAAATGCGAATCACATAACGAGGCTTAATAAACATTACTATACCGAGTTCTTTTTTCATTTCATTTGAAGAATTAATTCCATATAATGTCAGAGGGAAAAAAAAACACTACGTCACACGGCCTAGCTAGAATAAAAATCGCCTTCATCATTACGAGCCATTTATCGAGTGTTCATAGACTTTGGTGCACCGAGTGCGTTCTTTAAGCATTTCATTTAAAGAATTCATTACATATGACGTCAAAGGAAAAAAACACTACGTCACACGGCCTAGCTAGAATAAAAATCGCCTTCATCATTACGAGCCATTTATCGAGTGTTCATAGACTTTGGTGCACCGAGTGCGTTCTTTTAGTATTTCATTTAAAGAATTCATTCCATATGACTTCAAAGGAAAAAAACAACACTACGTCACACGGCTTAGTTAGACTAAAATATGTTTTCATTAATACAAGCAATTTTTCGAGGGTTAATAGACATTGGTGCACCGAGTGCGTTCTTTTAACATTACATTAAAAGAGTCCATTCATATGACGTCAAAGACAAAAAATTCCATTACCTCACAATAGGCTAGTACCGGTACCATAAAAAAATGTCTTTATTTACACGAGATATTTAACGAGGGTTCATAGACATTGGTGCACTGAGTTCTAATATAATTTATTTAAAGAGGATCAAAGCCGCATTGTTTTTGCGTTTTGTCTGTCAGTCGGTCTGTCCGTCATCTTGATATTAAAAAAAAACAACTAAAAGTTATTAAAATTTGATTAACCTTTATTTTACGTTTCAAAACATCGCAATAATTTTTAGGTATGAACACAATTGAAAAGTTTATATAATAGATTGTTCCGGATGTTTGTATAAATAGTAAAAGAAAAAGAGAATTTCAGATAAATGTAATACCGTTAATTAAATTTTTTGGATGGTCTCGTATAAAAATTAGATGTACTACAGCCATGTGGAGAGATTTTCATACCTTACTTTGGTGTTTGGATTCTGTTTTTCCTTAAAAATCGGAACATAATATTAACGATAATTAGATTTTTTAATGTTTTAGGTAGAAAGTTAAATGTACTGTAAGAGAGTAGTGAGTTAAAATATTTTTCATAAAAATCCGTAAAAACATTATTTCGAAATGAGAAGATTATTTGTTTATTAATTAGAAGAGGGAGTTCAAACAATTATTTGGCGTTAGTAGATTTTTAAATAAATTCGGAAATTTCTGGCGACGATTTGTAAGAAACAAAATCCGGAACTTTCTTTATCGATTACAAAACTTCTATGTTATATTTCAGCAAGAAAATTAAATGTCTAAAAAGTAATTTTCAGTAATCAATTCTAGTAAATTACTTTTTTTAAAGCCCTGAACAACCTATTGTCGATATTTTTAAAATCTGTTTAAAGATGAAAATACGGAACAATTTGATATTGATAACCAAATTATAGTGACGCATTGTCAAATAATATAAGTGTAATATTAGTAAATTATGCCATTTCAAACAAACATTAGGCATAATTCATGTTTTATAAAACAATATCCGGAACCTTTTTACACTTAATGAAATATAAGTCAATATAGAAATTTTGATTTAGCATTAATATGCTAGTTACATAAAAAACGGAACAATATATTATTGATAATGTGTTTTTGCAACGTTTAAGCATGGAAATGGAATGTAATATAAATTACAATTATAAATTTGGGTTGATTAGTTTTGCACAAAAAAATCCGGAATAATCAATTTTTAGATACTTAAAACTATTGAGATGTTACGGGAGGAACATTAAAGGGTAAATCAGATTTTCAATAGCTTTTAGAGTTCTAGTTTTTTTAATCTAATCGTGACGGACAGACCGACCAACAGACAAAACGCACAAAAATAATCTTCTTTTATTTGGATGGGGGCACTAAACAAAAAAATAAATAAAATCTGATCTTTTAAAAAAGTTTAAGGAATTGGTTTAGCACCTGATCATGTTGCGACGTTACGCTACTGCACGAAAATCGCTGCATAAAAATTCCATTTAAAAAAATGTGCGTGATATTTACATACAAAGTGCATTATTAGCCTTTATAAACAAATAGAAATGTTTTCTTTTAATTTTAGCAGCTAGTTGACCAGAAAAAACATCTTTAACTATTATTTATATTTGTTGTAAACATTTCCTGTACATTTTTAAAATATATTTGACTTAGTGATACTGAAAATACACAAAAATTGTCCATCTTTGTTAGCATATTGTAACATTGCCTCCCTTACATTTACGTAATTGTTTTAGAATTGGTGTATTTTTATGAAAAAATCGCTTGCATAATTAATTTTATAAATTAAACGGTTTGCTTTTAGAAAACCAAAAGTAGCAGTTGCACCTAAACTTTTGAAGCCGCATTTAATGATGAAATAATATTTTTCATATCTCTTCTAGTTTTCGAGATCTGAGTGTGACAGACGGACAGACAGACAGACGGACATTTTGCACAAACCTAATAGCGGCTTTTTCCCCTTCCGGGGGCCGCTAAAAAGATAAGATAGTTGACAAGCTACAGAAAAAAAAAAGACTAAAATTTAATATTATTCTCAACCTTTTTTTTTTTTAGCTAAAATACAAATAGCCAGATTTATAAGGCCTACAAGTGCCTAGTCCTAAATATTAAAGCAGTGTTTCCCAAACTATTTCTCTAACGGAATACTTCGCATATTCTGAGAATTTAGCAGAACATATTTATAGGTTGGATTATTTCTTATTTGTTTAACTAAAAACAATAATAATACAAATTAAATCTTATTTTAAATTTACAATTATTATTTCTTTTTAAGTATTACATTTTGAAGAAACAACAGTTTTTGAATTATTGACTTTTTCAATGATAAGCACTTGAGTAGGTATTCTTGTGCTTCCTTTTGTGGAAGTTCCTGATTTTAACATTGGGTGGTTAGTTGTTTTTGGGTGGTTAGTTGTTTTTTTTTTCCCTAGTATACTATTATAATTCAGTAATAAGAAACAAATAATGTTAAATTGTACACCATTTTACCTTCAAGTGATCCGACTTAATTTAGAAAGTAGCAGGTAGATTAAAGAAACTACAACATAAAATTAAAACTTTCTCATGTAAATTAGTTGGAGCCGAACATTAAGAAAAGTTGTATAAATGTGAAGAAAAAAAAAAGACACCTGGTTGATTTTTCAGATGAAAAATGTGTAGACCTTAGTCTAAATATAAGCAAATTAGCAGAAATAAATATTAAAATTGGGGAAAACCATTAACAAGGACTTGGTGGAAACAATGCTTTTGCTTAAATTTGGATGCATTCTAGATCAGTTTAAGATTTATGGTTCAGTTGTTACAGAATTTTTTCCGTTACTAAAACGAGCTCATAAAATTAATTTTATTTTCTACATTTACTTAGGAATTGATTCATATGCAGGCCTAATAGTTAATTACTCCAATAGTTAGAAGAACACCTAGACAAACATAGTTTGGGAAACACTATATTAAAGGAACCAGAGCTGATTAACAATTACAAATAAATGTTTGTCATACTCACCATGAACATGTTTTTGTTGAAAACTTTTACCTGGGGCTATGTGAAAGTTACCTGCAACCTAATGAAAAGTTCAAATAACTAGACAATGCGTAGACCAAGTACATTTGCAAGGGGAGTAATGCAAAAATTTTGTCCACTACCAGTATCCACATCATGAGGCCAAGATATATAGGCAATTGCTCGATTTCTGTTGCCAACAAATTCACAGTGTGGTGTGACAAAAGGGTAAATAATTGTTACTATTAGTGTCAAAAAGAGTTAGTCCTCTTTAGCCTAATTTTTAAGTCTGTTGAATGTTCAATTGCCACTTCCTCTTGTCTTTGAGCAGATCAGGTGTTGTCAACACCAATACCAAACAAAAGTACTTTACTATTTACACGTCAAAGATGGGCCAAATTAACGATAATGCTGTATCAAAAGGCAGTATTCATCTTTTTTTTAGCACACCCACAATATTATTTTTATATTCAAAGAGATTTGTTACCTTTCAGTTCATAAAAAAAAGTTGACCTATAACTAGAACAGATAAAAAAGTAAAAAAAGTTCCCATTCAGACCTTGCAATATATAGCACAGATGATGTTAAGGTCATCTGTTTCTTTGGCCAACAGTCGATGAGCAGGGTGCTGTGTGACCAGCACTACGACCAACCGCCTTTACTTTCCCCAACTAAAGTCAGGTACCCATTAGAGTTGGGTGGACTCAGGTGCGCCCTAAAATCCAGAAATTCAAAATCCAAGTCTTCACTAAGATTCAAACTCAGGACCCTAGGTGATTAACCACTCAGCCACCAAGTGCAAAACATGTGCATCTTACTACATTTCCTACAACATATCACTTTGACAGTTAGACAGCACCTTCTAATTTTTTTGTGTAAGTATGCAAACATATAGCAGAGTTTACATATATGTTATATGTCACTTAACATCCTTGGTCTTAACACACACAAAACTCAATATGTATAACACAGAACACAAAAAATTTCCGGCACCAACCTTGTTGACCTCTAGGTAGCCATCCAGCTTGCAGCCTTCATTCTTCTGAGTTTCCAACTTCTCTGACCAGCCTTCTCTCTTGCATTGCTCAATGGAGTCTGGATCCTGCAGAGCCCAACCTTTTTTCCTGTAGGCCTCTCTCACATCATCACAGGAGTTACAGCATCTGAAACATTTATTGGAAATATATGTATGTCAATCACATTTTAAACTAAACCTTTTTAAAGATGAATATAAATGCAATCTACACCATCTACTGACTTTCCTTCCAATACAAGATTAAAACAGCCCAAAAGCTGAATACCTTAAAGTAAAGAGATAAAAAAAAAAAACTATAGGATCACATTTTATTTGACATCTCTAGCATCTAGAGCAGCGATGCCCAAACTACGGCCCGCGGGCCTGACGTGCTTCTATCCGGCCCGCCAAAGCATTGGAACAAAATGTAAAAAAAAAAAATTAGAATGTTGAAAAAAATATTCTCTTTAAGTTAGGATTCTCACTCATTCTTTGATGAATTCCATCTTTATGTTTGGTATTCATAGTAAATATTTTTTTATTGTAAGAACACAAGTGTTGTTTTTTTCAATGGCGATAAAACTGGACAGCTTTTTTTAATTCTTAGAAAATTCCGCTACTGTCTTGAGCTAGTCCTTGACACCTTGGGTGTGCAACATAGAGCATCATTGATGCATCGTTTTGGGTCGTATTTTTTTTATATCAAAGCGATTGGTGCCGTATTGTTTAACGTTTGTGATTCAATGAAATGGGAGAGCTAAGAAACAAAAAGTGGACTCTGAGTGTAGAAACTTTCAAGAAAAGTGGACAGATCTTCACTTTTTTGTGGAATGTTAGATTTGTAAAGAAAGTGTGGCTGTTTTTAAAGAACATAACATTAAAAGGCTAAACACATAAGGTGGCATTCTTGGTTGGAGCAGTGAAAACAAGATTGTCAAGTTTCGACGAGATTATTTAACAAAAAGAGACAAGAAAATGAGTTGGCGATAAGGGCCAGCTACAGAGTTGCTCACATCTTAAGTAGAGCAATGAAGCCTTTTTCCGATGGCGAATGTGTAAAAAAAGTGCTTACTAGCAGTGATGGAAGAAATGTGTCCTGAAAAGAAGAATGCAGGTAAGAGCTCTCAGCCTTTCTCGCATGACAATTACAAGGCGAGTGGAAGATATGGGGGTAAATCTTCATTCACAATTAAAAGACAGAGCAGCTGAATTCGAAATGTTTTCTATTTGCTGCTGACGAGTCCACTGACATAACTGATACTGCGCAACTCTTGGTACTTAATCGCGTTACCAACAGCAATTTTGATATAACAGAGGAGTTAGCGGCTATGAGGAGCATGCATGCGACTACAACTGGAGAAGACCTGTTCGAAGAAGTGTCCACCATCATAGAGGACCTTGCTCTTCCTTGGAATAAATGAGTTGGAGTGACTACTGATGGCGCTAGAAATATGGTTGGATGTCACAGCGAGCTGACAGTAAGAGTTATTTAAAAAGTTGTTGAGTCAAATGGAAAGGAACCCCCGCGGCTTTACTGCATCATTCACCAACAAAGTCTCTATGGAAAGGTTTTGAATCTGGACCATGTGATGATGATTGTGATCAAATCACAGAACTTTCAAAGATTTTCTGACAGAAATAGAGTCCAAATATGGAGACGTTCTATTTCACAGTGAAGTGCGCTAGTTAAGCCGAGGAAAGGTATTAAAACGTTTTTTTTTTAATTTGAGACGGGAAATTGAAATATTTATGACCGATAAATCAAAACAAGTGCCACAACAGAACGAACCCTCATGGTTGTGGGATTTGGCTATTTTATGCGACATCACATCTAAAAGAACTCAACACCAAACTACAAGGGAAAGACAAATTGATTTCGCATGTGTATGCAGACATATTCTTTCCAAACAAAATTGCAACTCTTCATTCAACAGGCGGAAAAGTAGCAACTTGTCCACTTTCCAACCTGTACCTCTCTACAAAATGATAAGCAGCTAAATATGTCTTTCCATAAAGAAAGAATGATCCAACTTCTGAGGCTCTTGATGAATAATTTCAGTGAAAGATTTGTGGATTTTTAGAATTTAAAAAATCCGTTTGCTGCCGATGTGTCAAGTGCTCTGACAGATCTACAACTGGAACTGATTGACTTACAAAGCCAGACATCCCTGCTTGACAAATTTCAAGTGATGCAGACTGTTGACTTCTACTCCATGCTACCTGCAGAAACGTTTCCAAATCTTCGAAAACAAGCGCTAAGGATGATCACAATGTTTACAAGCACTTATTTGTGTGAACAAACTTTTTCAATGATGAAACGGGTGAAAATCATGTGACGTCATTGCCTCATGGATGAACATCTAGATTCAGTGCTCCAGCTGGGTGTTTTATCTATGAAGCCAGATATTCAGAAGATGGTTTTGGATAAACTTCATGCATCACATTAATTTATGTAATAAGGTCCACATATAAAACTATTAAAAATAGCTTATTGTATTTTTTTTTCTTTTTGGTGATATGGCCCGTGACACGAATGCCGAAAATTAAAATGGCCCGCAGACCAAATAAGGTTGGGCATCACTGATCTAGAGAATATTCTGATGACACAGAGTTATGGCTATGACTATGAATGCACATATAATCATCTCTTTTTTTTCCTAGTAATTAGCTGCCCCTGAAAGGGGAATAGACGATATTAGTTTTGTGTGGTCTGTCTGTCCATCTGTCCGTCCCATTTGGATCTCGTAAACTAGAAAAGATATTGGAAATCCGACATCATGATATTTTAGACCATTCAAAGTTCTGATGCAATGGCTACTTTTTTCTTTTCTGAAAGTGAAAATTTAAATTTTCAAAATCAACTACGCAAGCAGTTTTTTTCACAAAAAAATACACCATTTTTACAACTATTCACTATTAATAGTAACAAACACAGGAGGCTATTAAGTAAGGGAGATAACAATTTACCATATTTTTGACACATTTATACAAACGGTTTTAAATTAGCTTCATGCTGATATATTTTTTTTGAAAATACTGAAACCTGCCTTTTTAACTGCCTCGGGTGTACCACTTCGCGAGCCAATTTTCACACAAACTGTCTTTGTAACATTATTTATGTATTAGTTTTATGGTAAAGGCTACATAGTCAATGTGAACAAAAAAGCATGTACATAATTTTATATATATATCTGTTTTTTTTTTCTTTCTTTTTCTGAAAGTGCATTTAACGTTAGTATAAATATTTATATATTTATCAAATAGATTATATAATTTAAACAATAATTAAGCTCTGGAAAAACAGCCTTTTATCTATTAAGAAGCTCAAAAAAAAAAGTTTTATCTTTCATTACTAAACTTTTATTTACCACCACCTGTGTTCTACGATAAGCTTTTTGAAGTGCAAGAATCAAAAATATTTTTAAAACATTTGCTGAAATAAATATTTAATAACAATTGAAATCTTTTTTTTTAAAGATGGGACAATCTTGTACACAATTGATAAAAACAACAACTATTTTTTGCTTAATCATAAGCACCAAATTTTCAATATTTCTTCAAGTTCAGAATTGAGTGCCCCTGTTCCTTACATTTTGTAATAGTTTGGTTCCATGGATTAGTCAAAAGTAAATTTAAACTTACATAAGGCAAGTTAAAAACAACAACAACAACTTACTTAAGTTCATCTGTTTCAGCCCCATAACAGCTTTCACATCGACCAGGGTCTAGCGCAAGTACAGCCTAGAGTAACAAAACAAAATCAACATATTCCTATTAATCTATATTAGTAAGATCAAAAAATAATTAAAATGAGATAAGAAGAAAGATTCTGAATGACGAACATTTATTTTATTCTAAAAATTTCTGATAATCACATAGTAATGGTAAACAGAAAATATAAAACTTTGTAAGATAGCATTGTAATTATCTTAACAGTTTTCATAAGAACTTGTTAAGCTATAGATACTCACTGTCTCTTTCTTTGAATCTTCCAAAGCTGTTGAAAGAGTTTTAAAAAAATTATTAGAGATAGAATCAATTTAAAATAGAAGTTCTACAACCATTACAATGTTAAATTTAATGGACCATATTTATCTCTTTGTTAAATATTATAATGTTCATAAGGCTATATAGTGACTACATTGTATTCAAGTTATTCCCCATTCAAGTATTCTTCACTATTGCAAGTTTATTAATTTTTAGTGTTGAATACTTTCAATTGGTGTGAATTTTTGGTTAGCTAATGCAAATATCTATTAAAAAAAGGAAATAAATGTAAACATGTTGATCAAAAGAAGATGATATTGTCAAGGAAGGAAACATACTTACTTTGCTTTTCTGGCTCTTCATTAATAGGATTGCCCTGTAGATCCAGTCTTTTCTTATACAAGTTCAGGTCTATATCAATTTGAGATTCACCAGAGACATCCATGGCATCTAGTGATAGGACTGAAAACAAAATCACACTTGTAAGAGACTTAAAGATATTTGCTATGCAAAGCTTCAGAATGGCGTCTCAAGGAAAATTAGAATTGCAGTCCTAAGCTGTAAGGACTATCAACTATAGTATAGCACTTGCAACTGAGCTGTGAGTTGGAGCAAAGCACAATGCAGAACATTCCTAAGGTCAATCTAGGGACAATGGCAGAGACCATTCGTTATAGAAGGCTTGAACACTGAACTGCAATGTCACAACATTTGGGCTGTTTAGACCAATAGCTCATTGCCAAGTCACAGGTCTAGAATGAATGATCTCACTATGATCCATGGGCAACCCACTATCCCTTATCTAAGACCCAGAATTTTTCCCTGAACAGAAATCTCTAGGCACACCCATTACGTCCAGAAGCAGAAAGAGCAATAATGTATACATAGGATAATTTATCATTTATTAGCTACACACCATTAAGCTATTAGATTCTATAAAAAAGAAAATATTTAAATCTTGTGAAAAAAAACAACATATATTAGGAAAGACACAAATTTCATTAGAAGCAAGAAATTTTGAATCTAGAGTAAATTTAATGTCCAACTAATGATCAACTTACAAGCACATGCCATATTTGGGAAGACTATATCAACATTGATACGCAGTTTTTGCCCCCTGGACGTATCAACAAACAACTCAGGCTGAACTTCATGGGTCAAATAATAATTCAACTCAGAAATGAACAATATCAACATCAATGCTGCACTGATTAGAGTCACTGAAAGAAAGAAAAGTTTACAAAAGTCACAATACTAACACAGGTTCTGAAGTGTCTCCCCCACAAAAAAAAAAACATGGTTAAATAAATCACTCATTACTTTTTTTTCTTTAGTAAATAGTGAAAGAGTGTGTGCTGTACATGTTATCTTAAGTTTACATATATTTTTATAAGATCCTTTCAATTTCATACTAGAGTCTAAATTTGACAAGTCAAAAGTACTGAAGGAGGTCAGAAAAATACACATTTACATATAATTATAAAATATGAGACAGATCTAGACTCAGTCTTAAGATGTATGAGTATGTCCCAGTATGTGACAGTACAAGTACAGATATTAAGATTCCAGAATAGTAGAGCTCTATATAGTAGGGATAGTTACAGTAGAGATTTCTGATTTTTTTTTTATACATACTATACTAGACCTAAAGCCTATACAATAGCATATAGTAAGCAGAAAAGACAGAATAGATATAAATTACACAGCTCTAACTCTAATAATAGTAGAATAGATATAATGATATTCTAATCATCTTAGACATCTACTAGAGAGTCCCTAGTCAAGTCACTCTAAACTGTAGATTCTACTTCTACTTTACTTTAGGAGTAGTCTTAAAGGGAAAGTCTGATATGTCACTTCCCTCAACAATACTGAAAGGAAAACTAGATTTAACCAATCATATCGCTTCATTCTTACAGTAGCTGTTAGGCTTAGTGACGGCCTAGCTATGGTACAGTTATATATATATATACTAGCCTGACATTACCCGCGGCATGTGGGTCTAAGATTGTGTATATTAATCTAGTGGATTGGATTTAGATGTATGTTAAACTTAGCTAATGATCCTTTCAAGTTTTTCTCTTTCGCTACAAAAAAAAAATTAGTTTTGCGAAAATGGGTTTACCCGAAGCTGATACATACATATCTATTAAAAACGAAAGGAGCGATAGATTAATAGGATATAAAGTACAATTAAAACGGGTTTACCCAATTAGTAACTAAAATGAATGGGATTATAAAGTAAGTCAGTACGTCTGAATTGGCAGATATATGGGACGAATTTATGTAAAAATGCTTTTGAAACACAAATTTGAAGGTTAATTTTATTAAATAATGAAATCAATATAGACTATATTTTGTATTTTCATGTGTCAAAGTAAAAAACTATATGTGCAAAGTGTAGTTCTTAAAATTAGATCTAGATCTAAATCCTTTCGATCTTTTCTCATGTCAACATTGTAAACAAAGCCAGATCCATAAAATACTATAGCTTTAATAGAGTCGGTAAACTCTTTTTTTTTAGGGTCTTAAGTTTGTTTTAGGGCTACAATACATACACTACGGTCTAAGTTAGTACCAAAGGAATATTTCTGCCAAGTTTTATCAAGATTGGTCAAGCGGTTTTGATTTCTATTCGTAACATACATACATACGTCTTACATTCTACTTTATAGTATAGATAAATAGATCTAAAAGCATCAGGATAACTAACTCGAGAAAAAAAGTAACATTTTATTCTAAGCCCCCCACCCCCATCCCAAAAAATAAATAGATCGTGTGTCTGATTAATTCTAACAAACTGGTCAGTGTAAGGCTAGTCTAGACTACATGTAGTCAGTCATGACAAGACTACCAAGTGATAGTGTTTGTTGTGTTTTGAGTTGTCAGGCGAGAAAATACACACTGCTTAATCAAGCATGTAAATAACACACATTTTTTTCTTTGCTTACAAGATCTAGATCTAACTGCATAGATGAAGATATATTTCTCACATATTTCTCATTTTCCATTATACAGTAAGTCAATAGATCAAATTAATAGGTTTGTGTGACATCACATAGAAACCTGGTAAATGTCTGACTATTTTGGATGCACAGGAAAATTACATCAGAAAAACATCAATTACTAAGTTATTATTGCAAATTTATACAACAAGAATAATATATTAATTTATCTGTAAATCAAAACACATATCACATAGATCTATATCAAAAATTGTCAAAACCATTGCATTGGAGTTTCCCTTTAAGTCTTCATTTATCTAGAGTCTAACTCTATTAACTCTATAGAGTCTAGTAGTAAGTAGTAGAGTCTAGTAAGTAGAGTGACTAGAGACACAGACAGAGACTACCACTGCTGACTAGTGATTAGTCAGACTAGATTACTAGATCTAGATCTAATATTAATATCATGATCTGCTGCTGGGTTAGGTACAGTAAAAGATACCAAATGATGCCAGATCAGATATATGAATATATGATGATAATAATATCATAATATTAATATCTAGAAGTTAAAAGGCTTTAATTACTTTAGACTTAGACTTAAAATAGTTTAAATTTAAAATTTAAAGTTAAAGGCTCGTCTCACAATTACTGTCAGTGTCAGGTAGTCTGTTATTAGTGTTAATTCTTAAGTCTAACTAGACTCTAACAACAGACTAAACTGTAATTCAATTGTCTTGAATTGTAAACAACACAAATACTGAAATACACATTAAAATTCATTAAATTGTCACTGAATAATTGTGACGTTTTCATTTGACATTCGGTATGTATGAGTCTACCTCCAATAAAAATTAAAAAAAAATAGTAAAAACTCACCAGTTGCACCACCTAAGGTTTTTATTCTAAAATCTTCAAGCGTTTTAGGGTAAGCGTCAAAACGCTTTAATCTATCAAAGACTCCTTTATAATTCATTGTTATTAGTGAAATATCTGGACCCGTGTCGTGTCTATTTTATAAACCGGTTGTTGATGTATTCCATTTCCTGTTGCTAATGCACACGCGCACCTGCCAATTACTAAAATTGTGTATCGCATAATTACTTTTTTTTTTTTTAATTTGTTTGCTCTACGTAGATGCTTTCTTAAAAAGACAAAATATCACTCTGTCAGTATGGACGGCAATAAAGTGGTCTGGTCATTTTTACTTTTACAAAAGCAGAAGAGATCTATCTAGATTGCGGGAGGTGCGAAAAGCACCCGATGACAGCCATCACAGGGATGACACCCAAATGGATTTTTTTTTTGACAAAGCAAAAGCAAATAATATTTTTTTTTTTGGCTGTGGCTAGACTATCTTATATACGAACATGCAAGACATTCTAATTAAATGTTCAGTCTATGACATCATATCAAGTGAAAAACGTTCAATCAACCTTTCACCTATTAAATCTACTATACGCCCTACAGGGATCACGACAAATGAGTCACCGACAAATGATTCACCGACAAATTGTTCACGAGAATTGAATCACCCGACAATTGGTTCACTAGCTCCGACAAATGATTCACCCAACGAATGGTTCACTGACAACTGGTTCACAATTAACTGGTTCACAGACAACAAGTTATAAGACAAATGGTTCATTGTTAATGGTCCACACGACAAATGGCTCACTGATAAATGGCTCACTGATAAATGGGTCACTGATAATTGGTTCACAGACCATTGGAAATTGGTTCAAAGACCATATTGGTTCACTTGATAGTAACATTAATATTATGGTTGCGCGTTTAATTTGGTAACATTAAAAGTACATAAAAGAGCATCTAAGAAGATAGTAGACTAATGTTAGCTTTTCTTTAGGTATTGTATGCGTGACAATATACCATGTAGGCCTATAAGTGATTTTGTGTGTTTAAGCAAGAAGATTGAAGGATTTAATTTAATTGACGGCAAACAACAGATAGAAAACACACTGGAGAACTTAAAATTAGAGCTTCTATCAAAATCTAATTGATTCATACGCAAGGCCTACTTCGTCGACACTAAATGCACCTGCTTTGCATTCCACTGCGTTTCACCATTCGAATGAAACTATTATTTCAGCTGCTCAGAAAAGTAAAAGGCCAATAGGTGCAGACAAATAGGAATTACAATAATTGTTATAAGCTTTGAATTAAATGAGTTTTCTAATGTTACCTGTAAATAATAATAATAATAATAATAATAATAATAATAATAATAAACGGTTTTAGGGTTGACACTAAATGTACAAAATGTGTGTCCCACTTATTATACATGGATGATCTAAAACTATATGCAGAAACCGAGCAAAAATTACACACCTTAATCAAAACGGTAAAATGCTTTAGTGACTATATCTGTATGTCTTTTGGCCTGGATAAGTGTGGCATCATAAGCATTAAAAAGGGCAAGGCAACGAACACAAACATTGAATTTGAAGGCATCGAGGAATTGAACTCCGCCTCTATTTATAAATATCTTGGAATAAGCCAGAATGCCAAGATAAACCATAAGAAATTAAAAGAGAACTTTCTTGGCAAATATAGGCAAAGAGTTAATAAAATCCTCAACACCAAACTGTCTGGCAGTAATCTCATCACTGCAATAAACAGCTGGGCCGTCCCTGTGCTCCTTTACACGTTCGGTGTGATCAAATGGACTGACACCGACCTACATGACATTGACAGACTCACTAGAAAATTACTAACCAAGTTTCGATGCCTACACCCCAAGTCCTCCACCATAAGGTTATACCTGCCCAGGAAGGATGGGGGTCGTGGATTGCAGAACATCTTTAAATTGTGTAAGATGCAAGTTTTAAAAATACGATCAAAACTGCTCGCCTCCAGCAACAAATTAGTTTCCTTCCTACGGAAATACGACTCCGATGCAACCCCTCTGAACCTACACAATGCTGATGTCAATATCGGTTTGGACGACGCAGGGCATGAGATTCGCCAATGGGAAGAAAAAACACTCCACGGAAAATTTCCGGCTTCATTACATGGGGACAACATCGACAAGGCTGCTTCCTTAACATGGCTCAAAGCAGGTCATCTCTACCCTGAAACAGAAGGCTTTGTTACAGCAATACAGGACAGAGTAATCAGGACAAAAAATTACGAGAAGCATATCCTGAAACTCAATGTTGTCGACAAATGCCGAAAATGTGGAAATGTGGGCGAGTCGATTGAACACATTATGGCAGGATGTCCAGCCCTATCAGAATCAGCCTACCTAGGTCGCCATAACCAAGTTGCAAAGTTAATACACCAACACCTGGCTTTGACGTACAAATTGATCGGTAAGGACACTCCCCCTTATTATAAATACTCTCCGCAAGAGGTTCTCGAGTCTACTGAACATCTGCTGTACTGGGACAGGCCTATTCTGACCGACAAAACGGTAGATTTCAATCGCCCGGATCTGCTGTTCATTGATAAAAAAGAAAAAACCGCTACCATTATCGATATCGCCGTACCACTGTCTCATAATTTGAGAAAAACTGAGATAGAAAAACAAAGAAAATATGGGAACCTAGGCTTGGAGATTAAGCGTCTATGGAAATTGTCCAAAATAACAATATACCCCATTGTTATATCAACCGAGGGGATAATAACAACTGACCTCACAGACACCTTCAAGGCCCTTAACATTCCTAGGAACATCTTCGTTGCCTGTCAGAGGGCGGTACTGCTGCAGACCTGCCACATCACCAGAAAATTCCTCAGTGGAAACTGTTAAAGGGACTACGATGAATTTTGTTTCTCTTTAGCGAAACTCGACCCTGGCAGTGCCAGAGAATGACTACTTGTTCATTTCTAACATAATAATAATAAGACGCAAGTTTCAAAAAATACGATAAAAACTGCACGCCTCCAGCAATGAACTAGTTTCCTTCCTACGCAAATATGACTTTGATACAATGTTGATGTTAATGTCGGTTTGGATGACGTAGGGCATGAGATTCGCCAATGGGAAGAAAAAAAACCTCCACGGAAAATTCCCGGCTTTATTAGATGGGGACAACATTGACAAGGTTGTTTCCTTAGCATGGCTCAAAGCAGGTCATCTCTACCCTGAAACTGAAGGCTTTGTCACAGCAAAACAGGACAGAGTGATTAGGACAAAAAATTACGAGAAACTTATCCTAAAACTCAATATTGTAGACAAATACCGAAAATTTGGAAATGTAGGTGAGTCAATTGAATTAATAATGGCAGGATGTTCAGCCGGGATTCAGCCCTATCGGAATCTGCCTACCTAGGTCGCCATATCCAAGTTGCAAAGCTAATACACCAGCACTTGGCTTTGACACACAATTTGATCGGTAAGGATACTCTTCCTTATTACAAATATTCACTACAAGAGGTTTTCGAGTCTATTGTACTAGGATAGACCTATTTTGACCGACAAAACGGTTGATTTTAATCGCCCTGATTTGCTGCTTATCGATAAAAAAGAAAAAACCGCTACCATTATTGACATCGCCGTACCACTATCTCACAATTCAAGAAAAACTGAGCTGGAAAAACAAGGAAAATATGGGAACCTAGGCTTGGAAATTAAGTGTTTTTGGAAATGATCTAAAACAACAATATACCCTATTGTTATATCAACCGAGGGGGATAATAACAACTGACCTCACAGATACCTACAAGGCCCTTGACATTCCTAAAAACATTTTCTTTGCCTGTCAGAGGGCGGTACTTCTGCAGACCTGCCACATCACCAGAAAATTCCTCGGTGGAAACTGATAAAGGGACTACGATGAATTTTGTTTCCCTTTAACGAAACTCGACCCCGGCTGCGCCAGAGAATGAATACTCGCTCTTTTCTAACATAATAATAATAATAATAATAATAACGATAAGGATAATAATAATAATTCTCGTTGCTTGTCAGAGGGCGGTACGGCTGCAGACTTGCCACATCACCAGAAAATTTCTCAGTGGAAACTGATAAAAGGACTGCAATAAATTTTGTTTCTCTTTAGCGAAACTCGACCCTGGCAGCGCCAGAGAATGAATACTCGTTCGTTTCTAACATAATGATAATACTATCAATAATAGTAATAATAAGGGAGAGTATAATGAATTTAGTTGCCCTTCAATGAATCTCGATCAAGAGTATGTAACATGTTTTATAATAATAATGTTAATAACAATAATAATAATATAGCTTTGTCTCCCTCAAATAAATCTCAATCCTTTCAGTGTCCTTGAGAAAAAGTATAAGTTATTTTACATAAAAAGCCCAATAGATGTAATATGTATAGTTGGGTCATAGAAACATGCATTTAAAAGTTCCCGGCCTATGACTTTCTTCAATTTGCAATTTAATTTTTTTTTTGAAAGTTTACTTCGTCAACAAAGGACAGTTTAGTGATGCTAGAACAAAGTATCCGCAAGATGAGAGTTACCAGAAGCGACATTTTTTTCGGTAGCATTTACCACAATGGAGGTAGGCAATTAATATAATTGACTGGCTTACTTATTATAATGGCTGTCTGTTTTATTACATACAAAATGGATTAGAATTTAAATTTCAGCCAGAGAATTGGCTCAAGAATTAGACCTAGAACCAGATGAAATCACATTTCCAGATGTCACAAGCTTGAGACTACGGAAAGTAAGCAAACAGTTCGATTATGAAAAGCTTAGAGGAATCACTGACGACAAATCAGAAATACAAATATCAATTGGAATTTTAAATACTGTTTTGTTAGATAAAGAAATGATGTCGCTGGCTGCACGTCGAGAAAGTAGGACGTCTCTTTGGTCTTTTTTAAAAATATATTTTGTTAAATTATTATTTTTTTAAAATTGTTTTATTATTTTTTTTATTGTAATTATCATTATTATTATTTGCATTTCTGTACAATATCAATAAAAGCAGAATTCGACAAAAAAAAAAAAACAACGATTCAATGAAGTATGAATATTGCGCTTACCGATGCATCGGATTCAGATATTGATCCGAATGAGTTTTACAATGAATTGCAAATAGATTCTAATCACAGACCTATATATTATACCTAGACTGAAAAACGGAAACGAATTCTTATCAGATAACGATCAGATCACAGACCTATATACAAAGATTGTTATGTAAGTAAATCTTTTTCAAGCTGTAAGGGAAGTCGGCCCGAATCTAAGAAAATCGATCGTTTCTGACTTTAATTTTCAAAGTTTAGGAATAATGCAATGCCATTTTTCGGATTTTAAATAGAATGGGCTACTAATCACAGAACTATATATTCACGCATATCTATTTAATATAGCCATTTCCTGTTAGTTTCAATTGAGATAATGTTTTATTTATGATCATGGTTTGAATGAATGCGTTCCATATGTCGCTATATCCCTTCATCTAGTATTTACAATTATGATCACTGTTGCATCGGGTGAAAGACGTTTTTCCAAGTTAAAATTAATCGAAAACTAGTTTGACTCAAAACAGTCTGGCAATGATATCTATCGAACGATATCTATGACTAGATGCATACGACGCTGACGACGTAATCATCTTTTTTGAAGTAATGTCTGTATTTTATATGGTAAGAACGATACATCGTCCAGTCTCTGGATTTTTGAAAAGCACGGAAAGTTTAATTTTGTTTGTTTTATGACATCTGTACGAAAGTTTGTAAGAACCTATCGGAACACTAACTGAACGCTACCCAAATTGAGCGATATAAATTTAAGTTATTTGTTGATTAAAGTTATTTTTTTAATAAATTGCGTTTTTTTTTGGTGTGGACTCTTCACGGGCAGCATTCGAGTTTGTGTGAAAACACAAACTTTCTTTGTAATGGTACCATTATTTTCTACTCTTTTTTTTATTGTAGAGATTAGCATAACTTGAAATAGTTCTATAACAATTAAGTACAAAATAAATCAATTTTGGCATATGGGGGCATGTAAAGCTGATTTATTTTTACGGCCAAGGGTTAACGAGAGTATCTTGTGGCTAGCACATGAACCAACCAACTTCCCCAAAGTATGTCAAGTACCCATAAGAGTTTAGCTTACTAAAGATCTAGAGGTTAACAATAATACCAGAACATAAACAAACAAAAGATAAAAATAACTTTAAAAAAGAAAGAAAGCTTATATAAAGGAAAGCACCGCAAATCACTGCCATATCGCTCAATACTTCAAGTTTTACCCACCTCCTTTTCTATCTGAAAAAAAAACATTAAATAACAACTAACTGATTAACTAATGGTTTCTTTTAATGATTCATTAATTGTCTTCGACTATGAATAACTGCAAAATTGTAACTTGATCCGAGAATGGGAAGTGGGAGAAAAAAACGTGACAATGATTCCACCCAGAGTGAGTCCCCCTATAAGCTTTGTAAAAAGTACTTGCCTTTTTTTTTGTTTGTTAAAGCAGCAATTTAAAAAAATCGACCGTAGATGAATTTCTTTAGCGGGTACATACATCATCGACCCTTCCAAAAGTATACACGGCTTTTATGCAAACCCTTCTAAAGTTATCCAATATCCACTTCACTCAGCACAGATGGTGCTCCTCTTTGGCTAAACCAAAATATACATACAATATCAAAATTTATTATTATAAATTTCAGCATTTCAATTAACATTCTGCTTGCAAAAAAATATGTGGTATAATAAGTGATATGCTTAATTATGTTCCGTAATTAGTTAGAAAGTAAGGAAGTTCAATTTAAAATTAGCATGACATGATGATCTTAAATCTTAATCATCACAAGACACAATTATGAACCTGTGCCAGAGTCCGTGACTTCTGGTAATCACATGCATGATGAAATTGTTATTGAGATCTCTCGTGCTGCAACTCATTGGAATAAATGACTGCTTCAAAGATGTGTGAGTACTTTATGTTGTTCAATGCAAGATAACAAAAAATAAAGTCAAATTTAATGGAAATAAGGTGCATGGCCTAATTAGACTTTAATAAATAGACCCGTTATGAAACCTTTAATTTTATGTACAGTTTGACTAGATATTATGAATATCATTGTAATGGGTGATTATGATTAAATGTCTGTATATCTTGTTTTAAGTTGCTGCTTAAGTCAATTCTGCCTGGTCGTGCGGTATGCGCTTTTAACTGTCGTGACGATGTTTCCGAGTTCGATGCATGTCAGCTTCTATCCCCTGCTGTCCTGCAGTGGGCTTGAACTCGAAGTACAAAAACAAAGTAAAGTTTCCCTTTCAGACCCTGCGATCTATGGGGCAGATGATGGTCATCTGTTTCTGTGGCCAACGGTTAACGAGGGTGTCATGTGGCCAGCACAACGACCAATCGCCGTTATTTTTCCCCAACAAATGTCAGGTACCCATTGGAGCTGGGTGGACTCAGAGTCGCCCAAAGATTCCGAAATTAAAAATCCCAGTCTTCACCAGAATTCGGAAGCCAAGCGCTTTACCGTTTAGCCACTGCACAAAGACTCGACTATATATGTAATAATCTTCTTTTCTGAAGAAACGTAAGAAACATCTAATTAAAACGCGGTTATTTCCCTTCCCATCCCCCCAGGGAGTGTTCAATAATTTTATTCATAAACCCAGAAAAAAAAAACAACAACACCGAGACTAATAAAATAAACACCATTTTTAAACTGACATTTCGCCACTTTGCTTTGATTCCTGCAGATGTGCTTTGTGCACTGATTCAACCCTCCGGCTCTGCAATTATATCCATCAAATGAAGCAATGCACCTCCGCTTACTCTCTCCTTCGCTTCTGCAATTTTCCAAGCGTTAAGACATTCCTGCGATGTGTTTTTGACTTCAATAATATTTTTTGAAGAGGTAGACAAGAGATCTAGGTCAGGAAGAAATGTATTTTCCATCAACCAAGAGCTGCACAACTTTCACCTTTCTCCCTAAAAAAAAAACAAGCAGAAAAAAAAAAGTTTTTTTTTTAGCTTTTATTTTTATATAAAACCAAAGCTGTTGTTAAAGCTAGTGTAATTATTCGAAGTCAGGAGGATTAGAGTCAGGAGGATTAGAGTCAGGAGGATTAGAGTCAGGAAAGTAATAGCCTATATAAAAACAATTTGCCCTTAGAGTGAATGGAGGAGGCCCACCAAGGGAACCAAGAGCAGAGGCGGAGCGACGGGCCAGTTGCCCAGCATAACGAGCAGTGCAGGATTAGGAGAAAGATGGGACGATTTTTATTGGCCTCAGCAGCAACGTTTTCCCGCGTTTTTATTATGCTGAGTTTTCTAGTGCTAACTGATTTATGTGGTGTTTTATTAAAAACTTGTTCATTTCTTATTAAAACTGTCTCAATATCCACAGACAGGAGAAAACAAAAGTAAAATGGAATAACTAGCTCAAAATGTGCGTAATTGTGAACCAGGTCGACAGATGTTCATGAAAAAAAAAAAAGAGAAATCAAATCATGTCTTTGGCACATCGGACTATAACAGTCTGTCACACCAGGATGTGCATAGGGTACTATCTTCTCTAATCATTATTCCTTATAAGAGAAGTAATGTTGATATTGTTTTCTCGTATGATTCTTATTTATTTCTCTAGAGAATCTTTTTTCTCACAAGAAGAGGATAAACAAATAATTTACAACAATGTAATAGTCACGTTTCCCTTTCAGACTTTGCGATCTTAGGGGAAGATAATGTTAAGGTCATCTGTTTCTATGGCCGACGGTTAAAGAGCCGGGTGTCATGTGACCAGCACAACGACCAACCACCTTTAATTTCACCAACTTATGTCAGGTATCCATTACAGTTGGGTAGACTCGAGGCGCCCTAAATGTCCCGAAATTCAAAATCCAAGTCTTCATCAAGATTCGAACCCAAGGTTCGGAAGCCAAGCACTAAAACACTCAACCATAGCTCCCCCTAGAGCAACGAGTCAAGAAAAGTAATGATTTTAAATTAAAATTTGATACTCCGTTACCTTTATCAGCTAAACCATCTGGGTAACCGAAAATCATATCTGGCACTGATGTAGGCCTATAATAAATTATTAATGACCCCTTTTCACAGCTTAGTTAAAATCCGACTCAGAATATTGAGTTGTATGTCTGGTCAGTGTTTTTATGTCAGTTCATTTCTTTCTCTAGTTTTGGCAGTAGTCTTTTGTTTAATCTTGTCATTTCGAGAAGTCTGAATCCGCCGCTAACATATTTGTGTCATCCTGACACCTGTCTCCAACTAACAGCAGCAGTTAGAAACATTTTATTGGCATGCTTATAAAATAGTCCTAATATATATAAATACACGTGTGTATATCAACATACATTGAGTTCAAAATCTCGTTTGCTAAACCTACACATCTGTTGACTGTGCACCCATGCGTGTTGTGTTATTTCTGGATCCTTGAAGAGAAAAAAAAATTTGAGAGGATACAAAAAAAAAAACGTAATGAAAAAAAGACAGAAAGTGTGAAAAATGCGTTTTAAAAGAAAAGCTAGACAGGAACAAAAAAAAAAAAAGAAAAGTAATTTTCGCTAAGTAAAGCACCTACAGATTTACCTGTATTGTAGACACGCAGGTGTTCAACACGGGATCGGGGTGGGAGGGGGAATCTAAAAGGTGACGAGAGATGACTACTTGGAAATTAATCAATGACGTCAGAGGTGTTAACTGTTCTGATTGTTAGCGTTGTCTTGTATTTCCTTTGGTCCATGATTGACAATCAATGACGTAGTGCACATCTTCCCCAACTGCACAACTGAGCAGTATTTATATTCAGAATGAATACATTGAACAATAATCTGTAGTCAAAGCGAAAAGTGTACTACACGACATACCAACAAGACGTGTTTAGAAGTAGCGTTTTACGACATAGAGTATCAACAAACGTGTTTAGAAGTAGATTTTTACGGCCTACGGTACTAACAACTTCAAGAAGTATTTTGAAGTAACGACATAGATTACCAACAAGACGTATTCAGTAGTGGTGTGTTACGATATACAGTACCAACAAAACGTTTTCAGAAGTAGACCAAAGGTATTCAGAAGTAGCGTTTTACGACATGGAGTACAAAAAACGTATTCAGAAGTAGCGTTTTACGACATAGAGTACAAAAAACGTATTCAGAAGTAGCGTTTTATGGCATAGAGTACACTTTACACTCCTTAGTAAGTCTAGAGTATGTCAGCATGTGATGGGGGGGGGGGGCAGGGCGCCTGAGTGTATGGAATTGCGAAAATGTCTTTAGGGGGAATAAACCTGACATGTAACATATAACAGTAGCACTACAGCTCCATTGTTATGACGAGAAGCAATTGAAGAAAATATGTTGAACTATAGGCAGACTCCGACGAGGACTCGAACCTCCGACTGCCTAGCAGCGACACGTGTAAGAAACTAAACTCTGACATGACCGTCCAGGTCCGCCCCCCCCCCACTAAAGAGAAAAAAGATTCGAATTGCATCCCATAAGGTGCATCTTTTTTTTTCTGTCGAATTGCACTCCATAAGGTGTATCTTTTTTTCTGTCGAATTTCACTCCATAAGGTGTATCTTTTTTCTGTCATCTTACCTTCTGTGGTAGAACGAAATCTGTGTCAGCACTTTAGGAGGCGTAGTGGCTGGGCGGTGAAGCACTTGGCTTCCGGAGGGGGTCCTGGGTTTAAATCCTGGTGTAGACTAGGATTTTTACTTTCAGGATCTTTAGGGTATAAGTAAATGCCTTTGGTCGTTATGCTGACCACATGACACCTTTCTGGCTAACCGTGGGCCATAGAAACAGATGACCTTTACATCATCTGTCCCATAGATTACTAGGTCTGAAAGTGGAACTTTACTTTTACTGTAGAATAACTCAGATGTGCACACTGTACAGGACCAGATTTAGACTTAAGGCCCTAAGCTGTTCGAGATATGGGGCACTTTGTAATCATCATAAGGCACATTTTCATTTGCTCTTTATACAAAATAACTGAAAAATATCTCTGGAACTAATTCCGAGGGGCCCCCAAGCGAGGACCCTAAACTAAGCTTTGTTTTCTATAGGTAAACCCATTGTGTGCATCTCCCTTACATGTAATGAAAACCGTTTTAATTATTTTCATCTCAAATGGTGAAAAGATTACATTTAAGCACTTCGGCTAATTTGGTATGATCAGTCTCACAAAGTACAAAATTGTAACTTATGTTAGTAAGGCCAAATTCTTACGGTCTATTTTTATAGGACATAATTATCTACTGTTGTAAGGGAACGTCTATAATCTATACGATATTACATAAGCCAGAGGTGGTTTTTAAAAAAACAACAACTTTAAAACATTCCTTCAGTCTTTTAAACACTCTTCTTCAAGCAGTCCTTGTAAAAACTTATTTAGCAAAATAAAACCCAGACCAATTGCCCCTATGTCCTTTAAAAGTTAATTTTCCAGTTTTCAGGTATTAGAGATACTTTATCCCGGTAAAATTACGCACGGTTGGCACTCCAGTGTACTAGCATCACGCTATCCTCATCGATTCTGGGCGTTAGAGAATTTTCAACCATCCTTCGCCAGTTACCTCGCTTGCGTAAACCCACCAGAGATGGGTAGGGCGAAGGCGAGTAATTTTTTTTTGTCTGTCTCTCGGAGTGACGCCGCCTGATAAAGGGAGTTAACTTCCATTTTCAAAAGGTTTCGGAACGTCTGCTAAATTTGATTGGAGATGATCTGTTATATAACGACAATAGACTTGTGTTCCAAGTTTGAGAATTTGATAGCGTAAAGGTAAGCGGTTTAGATCTAGATCTATCTAGCGCGATGTTTTGGTGCCGAGATATAAACATATCACCTTTGAGTCACACTAAGTGGTTCTAAAAATGTTAGAACGTGTGAATGTTTAGATTAAGAGGTGAAGAAATGTGTGATGTAAACACTAGATAGAGGAAGGGATCACGCCCTACGGCCATGGTGTCAAGAATCTGGGTATAGCATCTAGAGCTAGAGATTTGGCCACGGGGACTTATTGATATGTTTATCCTCCCCGGGGGGGGGGGGTAAAATTGTGTTGAACATTTTGCACATTTTTGTTTCCATTGAACGTCATAGTCTATCTGGTGACTCGTGAGCATCAGTTGGAACAAAGGCGGTCTTAGATGTACGCGAGGCCCAGAACGAGTGTCATATGCGGGCCTTAACACGAACTCTAACCCAAAGTATCATGCTTAGAGCTTTCTTTGTAGCTGGTGGTATAGATGGAGGAGAGGCTTCTGTGATAGTACGTGTATGTGTTTTGAGTGGCTGGTAGTGCAGTGTGTGTGCCTGTGTATGAAATGACCAGTGGACCTTGAGTGTACATGGTTGAGTGAACAGCAGTGTATCAGGACTGTGTGTAAAAGGAAGTCAGTTTAGAGAACAAGTGGCCGGAGTAAAGAACATAAATAGAGACTAATAAAATCATTGTGTTTATTGAAGCTCATTTTGTTTTAGAGTCTAATACAGCTTCAACAATATTGAGTTATACGTCATTTAGGGAAACACTTTTCACATAAATCCACCGCACTGTATTTCAGTCTATACTATAGAGTATTAGAATGCTTGGCAAGGTCTGGCATATGTATACCTCTATATGATGGGCTAATGGTGACAAAAAATATATCCATATTGCAGGACGCCATCAGGCGCTGGGCTTGGGCGATCACCGACAAAGACACTTGTATAGTAGAAGTCCGACTGTATAGGGCATAGGGCAATAAAACGATTTGTAAAAGAACGGTTTTTATGAGAATCCTCAAAGATTGTCTAAAGACTGAAACTGACAGATAAAATAAACATTGTTAGTAAGGTCGACTCACAGGCTCCCGAGTAAGTCATTATATTCACAGAGTAATCCAAAACTAATAGTTTCAGGGGAGCTTTTACGAAGCTCGCTTGTAACATTAGCATATAGCATTAGCATAAGCCGTTAGCATACTGGCTAACAATAACATTACAGTTGTAGCTCATCATAGATTATTATCATACACTAGATTCAAGGTTAGTATATAAAATTTATAATCTTGTTCGTCATATATTATTATCATACACTAAGATTCAAGATTAGTATATAACATTTAAAATCTTCGTTTGACGGGGATGCTTGGGACCGTAGCCCCAGCCTACGCTCTTATTAAAGTCGACCCCAAATATCAAAATAAATTGCCGAAGAGAAATTATGCGAAACTGACTTGTAACATAAGCGTACAGCCAATATCATTTTACATTATGATATAAACATCGTATGACATAATTATTATAGAACATCCAGAAATGGCGTCAGTGTGTGGTGAATGGCCGGATCTAGACCATTCGTTCTAGTGCTATATAGATTGGTCTCGAGGGTGCCCGTATTTCAGCACCTAGTCAAGTTCAATAAAAGATACTCTGCATTAGGCGTGAAAATGCTAATAGGTGATCTATAAGTTATTTTTTAAGGGCAAACTCTGAAAAGTCTGGTCTTCTGTTCTGTGATCGTCTTCGGGTCTCCGAAAAGGACGACTGCGTATTTTCTGAAAGTTCTTATAACTTAAATACTAGTTTATTCTTTAAAACAGGCCTATATTAAAAAGCATCTCTATGTGCATACAAAATACTGCTATTTTAGGCGTTTTTATTTAAACTTTCAATAGAGTTACTTTTATAATAGTTGTTCATATTAAATTATTATATCTTTACCTCTTAAATAGTTCCATTCTATGTAAAAAATGTAAAATGTGTACTCATCTCAAGAAGTACTGTTGAATACCACGGTTCTACGTATTCTCAAAGATTTTAAAATAAAGAAAAAATGAAACCGCATCCTACTTTATGAAGCTGATGGTGCTCTATATGTTTCATTATATTCATTTCTTGGAATGTTTCATTATTACAGTAGAGTCGGTAATAAGAAAATTTCAATATCAGTGTTCTTTTCTTTCAGTTATTTTAAACTCAATATCAGTGTTGTTTCCCTTGAGTTTTATTAAATTCAATATCAGTGTTGTTTCCTCTGAGTTTTATTAAACTCAATACCAGTGTTGTTTCCTCTGAGTTTTATTAAATTCAATACCAGTGTTGTTTCCTCTGAGTTTTATTAAACTCAATACCAGTGTTGTTTCCTCTGAGTTTTATTAAATTCAATACCAGTGTTGTTTCCTCTGAGTTTTATTAAACTCAATACCAGTGTTGTTTCCTCTGAGTTTTATTAAACTCAATACCAGTGTTGTTTCCTCTGAGTTTTATTAAATTCAATACCAGTGTTGTTTCCTCTGAGTTTTATTAAACTCAATACCAGTGTTGTTTCCTCTGAGTTTTATTAAATTCAATACCAGTGTTGTTTCCTCTGAGTTTTATTAAACTCAATACCAGTGTTGTTTCCTCTGAGTTTTATTAAACTCAATACCAGTGTTGTTTCCTCTGAGTTTTATTAAATTCAATACCAGTGTTGTTTCCTCTGAGTTTTATTAAACTCAATACCAGTGTTGTTTCCTCTGAGTTTTATTAAACTCAATACCAGTGTTGTTTCCTCTGAGTTTTATTAAACTCAATACCAGTGTTGTTTCCTCTGAGTTTTATTAAATTCAATAATTAACGAAGCAACCTTTCTGAAAGCTTAATAAATTGTGTTGTCGCTTTCTTTCCATTTGTTTTTGTCATTGAAAAATAAGAGGAAAAATAGACCAGTATGGGGATCAAACCACCGACATTTGCGTATTTAGTGTGACGTTTGCTTGCATTTCGATGTGCACTGTTTTGTTGAGACGGCTTCAACAGTCTGTAGATGAAAGGCTCAGAGAAGAACAAGCAGGTTTCCGAAGAGGCAGATCATGTACAGAGCAGATTTTCGTTTTACGAAATATCATAGAACAAAGTCTTGAGTACCAACAACGGCTAATGATCAGTTTTGTGGACTTCAAAAAAGCGTTTGATAGTGTCCACCGAGAATCACTATGGAAAATAGTTAGAGAATACGGTATCCCAGAAAAATTCGTCCAGATCCTACGACGCCTTTACAGTCAGTCTAGTTGCTGCATTAAAACAGAAGAGGGAACAACAGAGTTTTTTACAATCGAGACAGGTGTGAGACAGGGGTGCATCTTATCTCCCTTCCTTTTCCTCCTAGCCATCGACTACATAATGAGGAGAGCAATGAACCAGACTGCCTTTGGTATTCCATGGCATGAACAACTCCGATTGATGGACTTGGACTTTGCTGATGATGTTGCACTACTCGGGGCTACAAATAAATGCATTCAAGAAATGACGGAGAGCCTAGACAGAGAGGCACCCAAAATTGGCCTCCGCATAAACTTGGATAAGACTAAAATTATGCGAGTGGGATATAAGGCAAAGGGTGTCCCCATCAGACTTGGCGAGTCAAAGCTTGAAGAGCTGGACAAGTTCACGTACCTTGGCAGCATCATAACAAATGATGGAGATGCTTACCATGATGTAGCATGTCGAATAGGAAAGGCAGGGAGCATTTTCCAAAGGCTGCAGCCTATTTGGACTAGCCAAGCCATTGGACTCGAGACAAAAATACACCTTCTCAACACAATCGTCATTCCAACTGCTACATATGCATGTGAGACGTGGAAGTCATCTGTCAAAATTGAGAAAAGACTAAATGTGGCTCAACAGAGATGGCTGAGACGGATTTTGGGAGTCAGTTACACAGACCGGATCTCAAACAAGGAAATCCTATGCCGAACTGGGAGTCGAACACTTAGTGAGGTTGTGACTGAGCGTCGCATGAGGTTTGCGGGACATGTTCTACGTCAAAATGAATTACGCACACCAAGAGTTGCGATAACCTGGAAGCCAAAACGAGGAAAGCGCAAACAGGGACGTCCTCGTATTACCTGGCGACACACCTTCATGGAGGACCTCAGAACAGTGGACACCAGATGGGAGGAGGCTTCAGACATTGCCAGTGACAGATCATTATGGAGACAGCTTGCCGCCCAATGCGCCGAACGGCGCGGGAGGACGTAAGTCTAAGTAAGTAAGAATGTCATCTCTAAATAAATGATTTAAATTGTTGTTCTTGTGGTTTTGGGTATTTGAATAGTGACGAAACTGTGAGCTAATAGAAATCGAGAAAAAAAAACAAAGATGGCGTCCTGTTGGCCTAATGTTAAACATATCTGTCATACGACACATGTAATCATGGGCGTAGCCAGGATTTTTTTCGGCCCCCCCCCCTCCCGCGGAAAAAAAATTATATATATATGTGTGTGTGTGTGTGTACATAATTAATCTTTATTACATTCTGACCCTTTCGGAAGACGTTTATTTTTTATTGTAGACTCCCCGCCCTTGCTAGCAAGGGGGTCTGGGATAGCTCGCAGCGCGAAGCCCCGCCGCCGAGCACTATTTCTGGTATTGAAAGCCAACAAAATGCATATTCTGAGGTATCTACAGTGCATTATCTTGCTATTAAAAAGTTTTATTTCAAAAACCTAATGTGCTATTCTTACTGACTTAGGCATTTTCCGGCAAGCTGTTTCCGCAACTCTTATTTTGCGTAATTCATTTTGTCGGAGAACATGTCCCGGCAAAACCTCATGCGACGCTCTGTCACAACCTTACTAAGGATTCGACTCTCAGTTCGGCATATGATTTCTTTGATTTAGACCCGATCTCTATGACTGACTCCTAAAATCTGTCTTAGCCATCTTTGTTGAGCCACATTTAATGTTTTTCAATTTCGGCAGAAGACTATTCACACTTTTGGCCTATTAATGGAGCCCAAGCCACTGGTAGAAATTTGTAACCATTCTTGACTACGCTCTTGGAATTACGTGCCTGTATTTCGCTTTAGATTTTATATCAAAAAGGAAAGTTTTTTCGTCAAATCATCTGTTGAGGGGTTTTAAATTAAAAAATCTCTGGAGTTTTTTTTTTTGTTGCTTTTTTAATTCAAAACCCCATTTAACTACGATCATAGAATTTGGTGACTGTAGTTTGCTTTAAAATAATATTGAAGAGAAAGGTTTTCAACTCTAAACGCTCTAAAGGGGAATTTTAAACTCAAAACCATCTGGAGGGGTTTTAAACTTTAAAGAAAAAGCCATCAACTCAAAACCCTTTTGGCTACGCTCATAGATTTTATAGTGTGTAATTTGCTTTTTTTTATATTGAAGAGGTACGTTTTAGCTTCAAACCCCAACTGGAGGGTGGGTTTAAACTCAAAACCCCTTTGGCTACGCTCATAGAATTTTGAATGTGTAATTTGCTTTTTTTATATTGAAGAGGGGTTTATCGTAAATTTTGGAGGGGGTTTAAAAATAAAAATCTTCCTTAACTGTGCTGTTGGAATTTGGGGATTGTTGTTTGCATATTTTTGGTTTGTTTTATAGAAGAGGGGGATTTAACTGCAAAAACCTCTGGAAGGGGGTTTAAAACTCAAAACCCACTGTAGGGGGTTTTAAACTCAAAGCCCCTGGTAGGGGGTTTTAAATTCATAACCTCCTGGTAGAGGGATTTTTTGTATCTCAAAACCCCCCTGATTGTTTTTTTTTTAAATTTCAAAACCCCCTGGTAGGGGGTTTTAAACTCAAAACCCCCTGGTAGAGGGTTTTTAACTCAAAGCCCCCTCGGCTGTGCTGTGGTAAGTGATGATTTAGTATTAAAATCTCACCTAAAATAAACAAAATGAAAGCAAAAATCAGTCACTTAATTCCGTTCCCCCCCCCCTGCGGAGGGGGGATTTCATTTGGGGGGGGGTTGAACCCCAAGAACCCCCCCCCCCTGGCTACGCCCATGCATGTAATTTAATAAATCTAAAGTGAAATGTGGCTAATTTATTTAGAGGATTTGAAATTAATATTACTTTGCTATTCAAAGAAATAATAGCAATATTAGCGTGTGGAAAAAACATTATACATTTTAAAGAACTTAATCGAGATGTATCAATTAGGAAGCATCTAACAATAAAAACAGTAAAGCCGTTTTTTTTTAATTGACTTCTTCACATTGCAATCTGTCCGTAAAAAAAAATTCAATTATTAAAATGAAATAATAAAAAAAAATTGCCATAGTAGAAGCTTTGACAAGTATGAAGTCGGAAAAAAAAATGTATCCCTTTTCGTTATAATGACATGATTCCCCAATCTTGCTTTATCCAAATGTGTAATAAACAATGAGTGATAGCCTACATAGTGTGGCTGACAAGCGGGGAACTGTGGTAGCCATCTCCTCACCCCTGTCCCGCTAGTTAGCATGGAAACCTTAAAAACAACCACCTCAAGTCCGTTGAATGTAAAGAAGCAGGAAAAGAAAGTAAAAAAAAAATAAAAACATTTTTTGCAGAACTGAACTTTGAACTCATCCTTCCTGTTCCAAAAGACATATTTTACCGCCCCTTCCTTCTACCAAAAGTCAGACGATGCTAAGTTACGTACCAATTGTTATTGCATTGTTTCTGTCTTTAGCCATTAATAAATGTCTACTTCCTGCAGAAGGTATCAAGGTTGATCAACATTTAACAAATTCAACTGTTTAGCTCTGCACCCCTTACTCCTAACTAAAATTCTTTAAACACGACAGTGATATGTGCTTGAACTTGTATAATCGATTCGGTTTTTGTTTGTTTTACATCTTTCAGAGTTTTATTCAGAATTGAAGATCATTACATCCTAGCCCAAACCTCCCTCGGGACGGTAGGTTCGAGCGAGACCATTCGCTATACTAGGCCTCAACACTGACCTTCAACGCCACAAACTGTGGGCAGTTTAGACCAATAGCTCGTTGCCTTGGTCTCGATTCAAGCCCTGGACTATCTAGACAACAGTCCAGAGTGCATACTACTCACCCAGACAGCCACCTACCGGTTGATAGCAAACGTTAATCAATTTACTCATCGCCTATAATAAAAAAAATCAGAGACCTGCTTTGCGTACAATTTAGATGCTTGGATCGGAACAGTTCCGACAAAATCAGCAAATATATTCGATACCGTTGATTGTTTTCCCCGATTTCTACTAATTATACTATTTATTTTGTTGTGTATTATATCAGCCATTAGAAACGAAATCGATAGGTCTGTATAGAGCCAACGTGGGCCATTGCGATATTATCTCACGTCTAGCAATGGGGTCTCCTTGTGACTGGATTAGGTTCAACAAACTGTAAACAGGCAATCTTAGAAATCAATAATACATTCATGCATCGAGAGAATTGAGATCTTGAAAGAACAGAAAGAAAAAAAAAAGAGAACAACATTAAATGACATTTGAGTAGCTTCAGTGCGAGCACAACGACTCGTGTTTGTTACGCTTTTCGGTTGTTAGACGTATTACGTAATCGAGTGATGAACTGAAATTGGTCCTAAATTTTTCGGTTTTAGAACATTGTACTGAAGACAGTTGACACACTTTCTTTCTTTCTCTTTCTTGATTTCTTTCCCCATTTCTTCTTTTCTTCTTCTTCTCTATCCGTCTTTCTCTTTCTCTGACACACACTGTTTCAATACATATGTTTTGTAGTAGTTATTTGTTTTAAAAAATCTTATGTCATCTGTAAAAATAAAAAAAATTAACAATATTTTAAAAAGTGCAAAGTATTGATTGTACATCTAAAAGCCCAGACAAGAGTTTAACTATTGGATAATAAATGACATTATCTCTCTGTAAGTGATATGATAATTATCATGACATTAATCTTGCAGGATGTTTGTAGGCATATTACTCGTAGGCATGTAATAAGCAACATTCATAAGCAGCAATACAGTAATAATACTAGACTACAATAATTACAGGTAGGCCTACCTGTCACGTGATAACATATATTTATTTACATGCCGTAAATCCAAAATTCATAATGAACTTAGAAGAATATAATGACTTTCTAGTTTCCATTACTTGTCGTCACATAAACTTGTTTCATTTATACAACTTCTTTCTTTAACTTCTCAAATTAAAGAACACGTCTCCAAAACTAGCATTAAGATTGATTACAAAGTCTGCGACCACTCAATAGAGGGTCTTTCTTTGACACTCAGAGCAACAGACGCAAGACACTAGCAGAATTTAGTATCTATTCGATATGCTGAATTCGTATAGTGTCATTAAAAACTTAATACTTGGTATTTTGGCATTTAAAAATAAAATGTTTGTCACGTGACAAAATGACTATTAAAATCAATCCCAAACAAACAATGACTCAACTTAGGCGTAGGCCAATATTTTGAGATATCATGGTAAGACTTTCTGAACTGGACCAAATCTTTTCGTTTTGGCGCCACCGGAAGCTTTGTAAAAACAATACTGTCAAGAAAATGTGTTCAAACAAAAACAAAACAAATCCTACTTTGATATGTTTTTTTTTTTTTTTTGGTTTCTGAGTTTGAAACAAATTGATAGAAGCAACGATGTACTACGTTCACCAAACAATTTAAAAAACTCAGCTTTATAAAAATCAGTATCGCAAATGTTTTTTTAATTCACAAACACCAATTTCAGATAAATCACTTCAACAAAAAATCTTATCTTATCTTAAAACATACAGACGTTACTTCAAAAAAGATGATTACGTTCTACGCGTCATGCATCTAGTCATGCATGTTAACCAATGACTTAAATTCTGCCAAGTTATTGGTTTTCCTGGCTGGCTCAGGCAACCCATTCCATGCTCTAATATTATTTGGGAAGAAGGAGCATTTGTACAAATTTGTTGTAGCATATGGAACGAGGAATGTGCCTTTATCTCTGTGTCTTTCAGAGTATTTTATTACGTTTTGTTTTTGTATTTGAAGATTATGATTCAGTGTTTTATGTATAATTGCTACTTTACAAGATTCTCTCTGTAGCATTTTTTACGTCTGGAGAGACTATCTTTTCCCTTTGCAACTTCTTGTGTAACTAAAAAGGCCAATCCTTGATACTTCACAAGATTAACATCATAAAAAATCAACTTTATAAAAAAATCAAAGTAATAAAACTCAATCCAAATATTCAATGTGAAATCCAAATATTCAATGTGAAAGTGTCCAAGATAAAAATAGACCTACCGGAAGGTAAGTAATTTGAGAAATGAAAAGATGATTTTTTAACTTTGACCTCCCTACAATGACTTCTTGTTCCAGTCTACCTTATATAATGATCAATACTAAGCACTATTCAATTAGATACGCTTAACAGTAATCAGGCGTATACTAGTTAAAGATTATTTGACTGGCAACATTTCTCAGCAGGTCAAAGATTTGTCAGTCCAGACATATGGTCTGTCCGTATCTCGAGTGCTGTGACATTTAATTATTGAGCTCCGGATTTCTCTCTTCTGACCATTTTCTTTTTATAAATAGAATTGTGTTTCCACTATTTGGTGAGTGTGTGTGTGTGTGTATGTACAAGGGTGGGGAAAAAAGGAAAAAAAAAAACAGTGCCTGGAGGGGTGGGGGTATGATATGTGAGTCAGTAAAAGATCATTGGCTGTGCTCAGAACAATGTGAAACGAATGAAGAATGATCTCCACGTAGAACAAGTTCATTAGCTGTAACTTGATGCCGAGATTTACATTGATTCATCGCTCTGTAAATACAAGGTGATATTTTATTCCAGTTTGTGGAGAAGAAGGGAAGAAGCTGGTGAATGAAACACAATCAGTAGATAGACAAGCAAGAGATACACGCGCTTTTGAACTCTTGACAATACTTCCAAGTTCGGGGATATTTGAAAGAGACAGTTTCTTAGTTAAAAAAATAAAAAATAAAAACAAAATTAGATGACAGTTTCCTAAAGGGAAACTGCATTTTGTTATAAGCATGACACTAATGAAAAATGTTTCATTTGCTACATTTTAAAGTGTTGTCAAGATCTTGATATCAGCTCTTGATGTCTATACGTCTAGGATGATTCTTACTGATGTAATTTAACTGATACAACACACGCATCACAAAATACTATGGATTAAAGACCACAATATTCAATAATGATATAAATCATGATCTCTGGACACAAATTTTCATAAGAAAAATAAATATTTAATTAACAACTATAATTACATATAATACTCATGTGATTCTAGAATTAAAATTTAATAATCACATAGATATTGATACTTGGCTGTAGGTCACGATGAACTCTCCATTTCTCTTGTCTCTCTCTCTCTCTCTCTCTCTCTAGTCTCTGCACGGATCCTGGAACCCAACGTCACAGTCCGCTCAATACTAGAGTGATATCCCCTTGCGTAGCAGGCAAGGATACACCATATATAGATCTACCGTCTCTGACCGTCAGACTGTCACTAAGACTCAGACAGTCGCCAAGACTGTCACTCTAAATAGACAAATAATCAAAAATATCGCTAACAACTAGCTAAAGCGCCATTCTATTTATTCATAATCAATTAACATCTAATACTAGATATATAACTAATAAAAACATTTCTTCTTACCCTGGTCCTTAAGAATTAAAGTTCCTACATGTTGTCTCTGGCAAACAACTCACACATCTTGGAGCCAAGATCGCGAGCCAACCTCGGCGACTTGCTCCCAATGTCTGTATGTGTCGTTCACCAGAAAACGCCTAGCATACGACACACGCCCCTGCTAAAACTACATGGCGTTGTGTCCCGATTGCCCCAAACTCTACTCTATATAGGCTGAGTATCTAGCCTACGCCTAAACTAACATTGCTAATGTCTGTCCCGACCCACATATCAGTCTCTCTACAAGACAAACACCTAACTGACATTGTCCTAACCTTTGTCTGGTCTCTGTCAAGTCTATCGGTGAGCTTTGATAACATCTATTAAACTAATTAATAACCCTTGCACAACACTGTGACATCTTCCCCTTCTCCTTTGACTTTTGTTGCAATATTTGCAACCAAAGTCACACTAATACGACTCACTAAACTGCCTCTACCATCTCACATTTGGAGAACAAATTCTGGAACTATATTGAGACATAAAAATAATGTTATAGAACACATGCAGCATTGCTAACCAAAGTCTTTAGGCAACTGTAGCACACTGGAATAAGATTATAAAATCATAAACAAAGTGGTTGTAATTAAGAAGAAAAAAAAATCAAAACAAACATGTGAACATCGCCATCTCATATATCTGCACTGCAACTGTCACAAACTTCAACTTTAATCATCAAATAATATAGTCATGAATCTCTGCAAGTAGATTTACAAAAAAAAATATACATCAAAGTGAAAATGCAATTCTGCCAATCAAATCTCGAGTGCAAGTAAAACACGAATTAAAATAAAACTAAAAGAAAGAAAAATGATATCATCTAATCATGGACAATTTTTTTCTGATTGTAAGCTACACTTGCATATTATTGATCGACCTAAATATAGAACAGTGTAATTCAATCTATAAGTAACTAAAACATAATGATAATAAAATGAAAATACAAAATTCATTAGCATCCCTGCAATAAAATAGAAATTGGTAAAATGGCTGTACTCATTGCCAGTGTCCATCACACATGTCGTAGAAAAAAAACAACGCTTTGTCATTTACTTCAGTGTCTGTTATGCACCCTCCCCCATTAGAAGGACTCACTTGACTCTTCAACAAACAACTCATGTTCCACCTTGGATACAAATGTCCCTAAACGCCAATTTTCTGAGCTATCTAGATAGCGTGTACATTAATCGCCATAACTCAGCTAAAGCTCAAATATTTGCCAACAAAAAAAAAAAAAAAAAAAAAATCTATGTAAAAAAAATCAATACCAATTCAAGCTCGTCAGGCCTAAACTTTAACATCTTAGTAATATCAAACGTTGAACAAACTAATCAAATGACCTTGATAAACTGATGATCTGTCAACACAGCAACATCTCACTGAAATAAAAAAATCCACGACATACCTAATGTCGGATATTCTATATAGAGCTATAGCCAACTATCATCAACACGTTCAAGCAAAAAAAAATAAAAAAATAGACGGCATACAAAAACTGAAACCAGGCCCAACAAAACTCGAGACCCACTGTAAAAAAAAACAACTCTTGCCGCAACAACAAAAAATCATTACGTCACCCTGTGACTTAACTACCATGAATCCGTACAACAAGGACACACCAGGTAAAAAAAATCAACGCTCGACCTCAACTAAGAGGGAGAAGAAAAACAAATGTCCCTGCCCTCTGGCATGGCACTGGAAACGAAATTCCAAAACTTCCATTAACAACTACAAGGTTTGATAGGCATTACTAAAATACATGGGTGGGGTAGACACTACATGACCCAACGCCATTGTCTGTCTCTCAAACCCCCTATCCCGCCTATCAAAACACCAAAATGGCAACAAAAAAAACAACTGGCCAACAGTACTGCTCACCTGGCTAACCATCTACAAAACTTAACAAGCTAAAAAGCAAGAAAAAAAAAATAACTGAGGACAACGACACTATACGTTTGCCCAACGCGAACATACAGGTCCAACCCCCTTCTACCTTCTCCAAACAATAACTCGCCCCTGTCTGCCTGCAAAAAACACAGTATAAGCACAGTATAAATGTAACACTGCCCAGTGCAGTAATTATGCTTTAAAAATAATGTCCACCTCTTTCTATCCCACCTCTATGAAATCCCTAAGCTCCCTATCAAAAATAAAAACAAGAAAACTTACACCTATCTCACTACATCATACAGCTTACCTAAACATTGAAAAAACACGCGCTGAAGATAACTACGTTACCCTCAAACCGTGGATACACGAAGGCCCCAAGACAATGGGCGCAGGAATCAGGAGTGACAGTCTAAAAATAGATCATGTGTGACGTCCACTGCCAAACAGCCAATTCACCTGTACCACAACAAAAATAGGCAGAAAACAAAATGTAGAAAAAAAAAAATTTTGAAAAATACAATCATGGTATTACAACAAGTGTAAAAGTGTAAACAGAAACTCTACTTAATGCTAATTCTAAGCAGTGAATATTCGTCCAAACCTTTACAAGCAAAATACAATTTTCTCAATACTATGCTGGATAAAAAAAAAAGTCAATACTATATCAAGTATAACCAAAGTATTTTCACTTAAAGAAAAATAACAGGTCCCAGTTATTCATTAGCCCCCAGACATCATTAAAGTGTCGTAAAAAAATTAAAATAAAACTTTAGACGAGGCCCCAATTGTCAAGATCTTGATATCAGCTCTTGATGTCTATACGTCTAGGATGATTCTTACTGATGTAATTTAACTGATACAACACACGCATCACAAAATACTATGGATTAAAGACCACAATATTCAATAATGATATAAATCATGATCTCTGGACACAAATTTTCATAAGAAAAATAAATATTTAATTAACAACTATAATTACATATAATACTCATGTGATTCTAGAATTAAAATTTAATAATCACATAGATATTGATACTTGGCTGTAGGTCACGATGAACTCTCCATTTCTCTTGTCTCTCTCTCTCTCTCTCTCTCTCTAGTCTCTGCACGGATCCTGGAACCCAACGTCACAGTCCGCTCAATACTAGAGTGATATCCCCTTGCGTAGCAGGCAAGGATACACCATATATAGATCTACCGTCTCTGACCGTCAGACTGTCACTAAGACTCAGACAGTCGCCAAGACTGTCACTCTAAATAGACAAATAATCAAAAATATCGCTAACAACTAGCTAAAGCGCCATTCTATTTATTCATAATCAATTAACATCTAATACTAGATATATAACTAATAAAAACATTTCTTCTTACCCTGGTCCTTAAGAATTAAAGTTCCTACATGTTGTCTCTGGCAAACAACTCACACATCTTGGAGCCAAGATCGCGAGCCAACCTCGGCGACTTGCTCCCAATGTCTGTATGTGTCGTTCACCAGAAAACGCCTAGCATACGACACACGCCCCTGCTAAAACTACATGGCGTTGTGTCCCGATTGCCCCAAACTCTACTCTATATAGGCTGAGTATCTAGCCTACGCCTAAACTAACATTGCTAATGTCTGTCCCGACCCACATATCAGTCTCTCTACAAGACAAACACCTAACTGACATTGTCCTAACCTTTGTCTGGTCTCTGTCAAGTCTATCGGTGAGCTTTGATAACATCTATTAAACTAATTAATAACCCTTGCACAACACTGTGACAAGTGTCTTTACCGAGATGTTAACCTGTCTTTGACGAGATGTTAACGAGTCGTTACCGAGATGTTTACCTGTCTTTGACGAGATGTTAAGCTGTCTTTGACGAGATGTTAACTTGTCTTTGACGAGATGTTCATTTGTCTCTGCCGAGATGTTAACGAGTCGTTACCGAGATGTTAACCTGTCTTTGACGAGATGTTAACCTGTCTTTGACGAGATGTTAACCTGTTTTTGCCGAGATGTTAACTTGTTTTTGCCGAGATTTTAACTTTTTATTGCCGAGATGTTAACTTGTCTTTGCCGAGATTTTAACTTTTTATTGCCGAGATGTTAACTTGTCTTTGCCGAGATGATAACTTGTCTTTGCCGAGATTATAACTTGTCTTTGCCGAGATGATAACTTGTCTTTGCCGAGATGATAACTTGTCTTGACCGAGATTATAACTTGTCTTTGCCGAGATTATAACTTGTCTTGACCGAGATGATAACTTGTCTTTGCCGAGATGTTAACCTGTCTTTGCCGAGATTATAACTTGTCTTGACCGAGATGTTAACTTGTCTTTGCCGAGATGATAACTTGTCTTTGCAGAGATGTTAACTTGTCTTTGCCGAGATGTTAACTTGTCTTTGCCGAGATTTTAACTTTTTATTGCCGAGATGTTAACTTGTCTTTGCCGAGATGATAACTTGTCTTTGCCGAGATGATAACTTGTCTTGACCGAGATTATAACTTGTCTTTGCCGAGATGTTAACTTGTCTTTGCCGAGATTATAACTTGTCTTGACCGAGATTATAACTTGTCTTTGCCGAGATGTTAACTTGTCTTTGCCGAGATGATAACTTTTTATTGCCGAGATGTTAACTTGTCTTTGCCGAGATGATAACTTGTCTTTGCCGAGATGTTAACTTTTTATTGCCGAGATGTTAACTTGTCTTTGCCGAGATGATAACTTGTCTTTGCCGAGATTATAACTTTTTATTGCCGAGATGTTAACTTGTCTTTGCCGAGATTTTAACTTTTTATTGCCGAGATGTTAACTTGTCTTTGCCGAGATGATAACTTGTCTTTGCCGAGATTATAACTTGTCTTTGCCGAGATGATAACTTGTCTTTGCCGAGATGATAACTTGTCTTGACCGAGATTATAACTTGTCTTTGCCGAGATGTTAACTTGTCTTTGCCGAGATTATAACTTGTCTTGACCGAGATTATAACTTGTCTTTGCCGAGATGTTAACTTGTCTTTGCCGAGATTTTAACTTTTTATTGCCGAGATGTTAACTTGTCTTTGCCGAGATGATAACTTGTCTTTGCCGAGATTATAACTTGTCTTTGCCGAGATGATAACTTGTCTTTGCCGAGATGATAACTTGTCTTTGCCGAGATGTTAACTTGTCTTTGCCGAGATTTTAACTTTTTATTGCCGAGATGTTAACTTGTCTTTGCCGAGATTTTAACTTTTTATTGCCGAGATTATAACTTGTCTTTGCCGAGATGATAACTTGTCTTTGCCGAGATGATAACTTGTCTTTGCCGAGATGTTAACTTGTCTTTGCCGAGATGTTAACTTGTCTTTGCCGAGATTTTAACTTTTTATTGCCGAGATGTTAACTTGTCTTTGCCGAGATTTTAACTTTTTATTGCCGAGATGTTAACTTGTCTTTGCCGAGATGTTAACTTGTCTTTGCCGAGATGTTAACTTGTCTTTGCCGAGATTTTAACTTTTTATTGCCGAGATGTTAACTTGTCTTTGCCGAGATTATAACTTTTTATTGCCGAGATGTTAACTTGTCTTTGCCGAGATTATAACTTTTTATTGCCGAGATGTTAACTTGTCTTTGCCAAGATTATAACTTGTCTTTGCCGAGATTATAACTTGTCTTTGCCGAGATGATAACTTGTCTTTGCCGAGATTATAACTTGTCTTTGCCGAGATGTTAACCTGTCTTTGCCGAGACGATAACTTGTCTTTGCCGAGATGATAACTTGTCTTTGCCGAGATTATAACTTGTCTTTGCCGAGATTATAACTTGTCTTTGCCGAGATGATAACTTGTCTTTGCCGAGATTATAACTTGTCTTTGCCGAGATTATAACTTGTCTTTGCCGAGATGTTAACCTGTCTTTGCCGAGATGTTAACCTGTCTTTGCCGAGATGATAACTTGTCTTTGCCGAGATGATAACTTGTCTTTGCCGAGATGATAACTTGTCTTTGCCGAGATGATAACTTGTCTTTGCCGAGATTATAACTTGTCTTTGCCGAGATGTTAACTTTTTATTGCCGAGATGATAACTTGTCTTTGCCGAGATGATAACTTGTCTTTGCCGAGATGTTAACTTGTCTTTGCCGAGATGTTAACTTGTCTTTGCCGAGATGTTAACTTTTTATTGCCGAGATGATAACTTGTCTTTGCCGAGATGTTAACTTTTTATTGCCGAGATGATAACTTGTCTTTGCCGAGATGTTAACTTTTTATTGCCGAGATGATAACTTGTCTTTGCCGAGATGATAACTTGTCTTTGCCGAGATTATAACTTGTCTTTGCCGAGATGATAACTTGTCTTTGCCGAGATGTTAACTTGTCTTTGCCGAGATGATAACTTGTCTTTGCCGAGATTTTAACTTTTTATTGCCGAGATGTTAACTTGTCTTTGCCGAGATGTTAACTTGTCTTTGCCGAGATGTTAACTTGTCTTTGCCGAGACGATAACTTGTCTTTGCCGAGATGATAACTTGTCTTTGCCGAGATGTTAACCTGTCTTTGCCGAGATTATAACTTGTCTTTGCCGAGATGATAACTTGTCTTTGCCGAGATGTTAACCTGTCTTTGCCGAGATGTTAACCTGTCTTTGCCGAGATTATAACTTGTCTTTGCCGAGATTATAACTTGTCTTTGCCGAGATGATAACCTGTCTTTGCCGAGATTATAACTTGTCTTTGCCGAGATGTTAACCTGTCTTTGCCGAGATGTTAACCTGTCTTTGCCGAGATGTTAACCTGTCTTTGCCGAGATGTTAACCTGTCTTTGCCGAGATTATAACTTGTCTTTGCCGAGATGTTAACCTGTCTTTGCCGAGATGATAACCTGTCTTTGCCGAGATTATAACTTGTCTTGACCGAGATGTTAACCTGTCTTTGCCGAGATTATAACTTGTCTTGACCGAGATGTTAACCTGTCTTTGCCGAGATTATAACTTGTCTTTGCCGAGATGTTAACCTGTCTTTGCCGAGATGTTAACCTGTCTTTGACGCGATGTTAACCTGTCTTTGCCGAGATTATAACTTGTCTTTGCCGAGATGTTAACCTGTCTTTGCCGAGATTATAACTTGTCTTTGCCGAGATGTTAACTTGTCTTTGCCGAGATTTTAACTTTTTATTGCCGAGATGTTAACTTGTCTTTGCCGAGATTTTAACTTTTTATTGCCGAGATTATAACTTGTCTTTGCCGAGATGATAACTTGTCTTTGCCGAGATGATAACTTGTCTTTGCCGAGATGTTAACTTGTCTTTGCCGAGATGTTAACTTGTCTTTGCCGAGATTTTAACTTTTTATTGCCGAGATGTTAACTTGTCTTTGCCGAGATTTTAACTTTTTATTGCCGAGATGTTAACTTGTCTTTGCCGAGATGTTAACTTGTCTTTGCCGAGATGTTAACTTGTCTTTGCCGAGATTTTAACTTTTTATTGCCGAGATGTTAACTTGTCTTTGCCGAGATTATAACTTTTTATTGCCGAGATGTTAACTTGTCTTTGCCGAGATTATAACTTTTTATTGCCGAGATGTTAACTTGTCTTTGCCGAGATTATAACTTGTCTTTGCCGAGATTATAACTTGTCTTTGCCGAGATGATAACTTGTCTTTGCCGAGATTATAACTTGTCTTTGCCGAGATGTTAACCTGTCTTTGCCGAGACGATAACTTGTCTTTGCCGAGATGATAACTTGTCTTTGCCGAGATTATAACTTGTCTTTGCCGAGATTATAACTTGTCTTTGCCGAGATGATAACTTGTCTTTGCCGAGATTATAACTTGTCTTTGCCGAGATTATAACTTGTCTTTGCCGAGATGTTAACCTGTCTTTGCCGAGATGTTAACCTGTCTTTGCCGAGATGATAACTTGTCTTTGCCGAGATGATAACTTGTCTTTGCCGAGATGATAACTTGTCTTTGCCGAGATGATAACTTGTCTTTGCCGAGATTATAACTTGTCTTTGCCGAGATGTTAACTTTTTATTGCCGAGATGATAACTTGTCTTTGCCGAGATGATAACTTGTCTTTGCCGAGATGTTAACTTGTCTTTGCCGAGATGTTAACTTGTCTTTGCCGAGATGTTAACTTTTTATTGCCGAGATGATAACTTGTCTTTGCCGAGATGTTAACTTTTTATTGCCGAGATGATAACTTGTCTTTGCCGAGATGTTAACTTTTTATTGCCGAGATGATAACTTGTCTTTGCCGAGATGATAACTTGTCTTTGCCGAGATTATAACTTGTCTTTGCCGAGATGATAACTTGTCTTTGCCGAGATGTTAACTTGTCTTTGCCGAGATGATAACTTGTCTTTGCCGAGATTTTAACTTTTTATTGCCGAGATGTTAACTTGTCTTTGCCGAGATGTTAACTTGTCTTTGCCGAGATGTTAACTTGTCTTTGCCGAGACGATAACTTGTCTTTGCCGAGATGATAACTTGTCTTTGCCGAGATGTTAACCTGTCTTTGCCGAGATTATAACTTGTCTTTGCCGAGATGATAACTTGTCTTTGCCGAGATGTTAACCTGTCTTTGCCGAGATGTTAACCTGTCTTTGCCGAGATTATAACTTGTCTTTGCCGAGATTATAACTTGTCTTTGCCGAGATGATAACCTGTCTTTGCCGAGATTATAACTTGTCTTTGCCGAGATGTTAACCTGTCTTTGCCGAGATGTTAACCTGTCTTTGCCGAGATGTTAACCTGTCTTTGCCGAGATGTTAACCTGTCTTTGCCGAGATTATAACTTGTCTTTGCCGAGATGTTAACCTGTCTTTGCCGAGATGATAACCTGTCTTTGCCGAGATTATAACTTGTCTTGACCGAGATGTTAACCTGTCTTTGCCGAGATTATAACTTGTCTTGACCGAGATGTTAACCTGTCTTTGCCGAGATTATAACTTGTCTTTGCCGAGATGTTAACCTGTCTTTGCCGAGATGTTAACCTGTCTTTGACGCGATGTTAACCTGTCTTTGCCGAGATTATAACTTGTCTTTGCCGAGATGTTAACCTGTCTTTGCCGAGATTATAACTTGTCTTTGCCGAGATGTTAACCTGTCTTTGCCGAGATGATAACTTGTCTTTGCCGAGATGTTAACCTGTCTTTGCCGAGATGTTAACCTGTCTTTGCCGAGATTATAACTTGTCTTTGCCGAGATGTTAACCTGTCTTTGCCGAGATTATAACTTGTCTTTGCCGAGATTATAACTTGTCTTTGCCGAGATGTTAACCTGTCTTTGCCGAGATTATAACTTGTCTTTGCCGAGATGTTAACCTGTCTTTGCCGAGATTATAACTTGTCTTTGCCGAGATGTTAACCTGTCTTTGCCGAGATGATAACTTGTCTTTGCCGAGATGTTAACCTGTCTTTGCCGAGATTATAACTTGTCTTTGCCGAGATTATAACTTGTCTTTGCCGAGATTATAACTTGTCTTTGACGAGATGTTAACTTGTCTTTGCCGAGATTATAACTTGTCTTTGCCGAGATTATAACTTGTCTTTGCCGAGATGTTAACTTGTCTTTGCCGAGATGTTAACTTGTCTTTGCCGAGATGTTAACTTGTCTTTGCCGAGATGTTAACTTGTCTTTGCCGAGATGTTAACTTGTCTTGACCGAGATGTTAACTTGTCTTTGCCGAGATGTTAACTTGTCTTTGCCGAGATTATAACTTGTCTTTGCCGAGATGTTAACTTGTCTTTGCCGAGATGTTAACTTGTCTTTGCCGAGATGTTAACTTGTCTTGACCGAGATGTTAACTTGTCTTTGCCGAGATGTTAACTTGTCTTTGCCGAGATTATAACTTGTCTTTGCCGAGATTATAACTTGTCTTTGCCGAGATTATAACTTGTCTTTGCCGAGATTATAACTTGTCTTTGCCGAGATGATAACTTGTCTTTGCCGAGATTATAACTTGTCTTTGCCGAGATGTTAACTTGTCTTTGCCGAGATGTTAACTTGTCTTTGCCGAGATGTTAACTTGTCTTGACCGAGATGTTAACTTGTCTTTGCCGAGATGATAACTTGTCTTTGCCGAGATTATAACTTGTCTTTGCCGAGATGTTAACTTGTCTTTGCCGAGATGTTAACTTGTCTTTGCCGAGATGTTAACTTGTCTTGACCGAGATTATAACTTGTCTTTGCCGAGATGTTAACTTGTCTTTGCCGAGATGTTAACTTGTCTTTGCCGAGATGTTAACTTGTCTTTGCCGAGATGTTAACTTGTCTTGACCGAGATGTTAACTTGTCTTTGCCGAGATGATAACTTGTCTTTGCCGAGATTATAACTTGTCTTTGCCGAGATGTTAACTTGTCTTTGCCGAGATGTTAACTTGTCTTTGCCGAGATGTTAACTTGTCTTGACCGAGATTATAACTTGTCTTTGCCGAGATGTTAACTTGTCTTTGCCGAGATGTTAACTTGTCTTGACCGAGATGTTAACTTGTCTTTGCCGAGATTATAACTTGTCTTTGCCGAGATGTTAACTTGTCTTTGCCGAGATTATAACTTGTCTTGACCGAGATGTTAACTTGTCTTTGCCGAGATGTTAACTTGTCTTTGCCGAGATGTTAACTTGTCTTTGCCGAGATGTTAACTTGTCTTTGCCGAGATGTTAACTTGTCTTGACCGAGATGTTAACTTGTCTTGACCGAGATGTTAACTTGTCTTGACCGAGATGTTAACCTGTCTTTGCCGACCGAGATGTTAACTTGTCTTGACCGAGATGTTAACCTGTATTTGCCGAGATGTTAACCTGTCTTGACCTAGATGTATGAATGTTAATAACACATGTCAGAGCTAGAACGAAATCAATGGCGACGTTGGAGGTAATGGGAAGGGCGTGGGTGGGTCGGTCAAGGAGAACTCTAAGACTTGAAACAAACGTTCCACTCGTTAGCTAGATGATAACGAGGCTATTAGTTCAACTTCCCAGTCTGCTGACATCACCAATGAGGTGACTCTAGTCCACAATACACTTTTCTATCATCGAGTCATCCGATGGATACTAAATTATAAATATTACTTTCAATAATTTTTTTTATCAGCTTACTAACTCTTCATGGTTAACAGAAGCTAAACTATATGTGGAAACTAGACTGGTAATTCGCAGTTGTGAAAACTTTTTCTTTACCTTGAAGTTTCAGATTGACGTCTAGTAGGTGAATCAACTGCTAATGCCAAATCTTGAACCCATTCGTCAGTTTGGAAATGTTCAACAGGTTCACCTTTCATGTTCAGAAACAATACAATTTTGTTCACGCAATGTAAAACATCTCTCCAATACTTTATAACAGGAGAGCCAGCAGACTTCTGTGTAGTAGGTAACACAATCAAATTTGTGGCTTATTTATGATGTGATTATTAACAATTAATAATAATTAAAAAGTTAACAAATCAACACTGAATTTAAAAAAATAACTTGAAAGATAATTAGTTAATAAATAAATGAAATTATCACATGTAGTTCAATTTAAAATAAATGTTCGAAAAAGTATTTGTTTTCAAAAATCTGATCATTAGAGAATATCTAATAGTTCAATTACAAACTGATTGTTACCCTTTTTTTTTTTCAGTAAATATTTTACCTGAACATTAGTGGTGACTGTTAAACTCTTTATAATTAAACATTATATTGATAATTCTTGAAGTGGCTAATTGGGCCGCATGCGCCCGCGAATGCTTTGTTTGACATGCCTGCTTTAACAGAAATATACAGAAAGAGAAATTATAGAGAACCATCAGATTTATTAAGGAAGAATTGATGACATTTTTTTTTTGTTTCTTGCTTTTTGTCATGTTATTGCATTTGTTCTAGAAAGTAAATGTTAGTGAATGAGAGACGGCTTTGACCTATGATTTTGTTTCGAAGAAAACTTAAATTTGTGAGAGTTATGAATGTAGTGGTTCTTAAGCTCTTGTAACTAGATCTACATTGGAGTTGTCTATTTAATTAGGCCTTTAGCCTTTTCTCTGTTATGTGCGCGTACTGCCCTATCAGATGTTTGTATCTGTAAGAAGTAAGCCTAACACCATATCACTGGCTGTCTAGATGACATTCAATCAGCTCAACACTTCCAATCATGTTGGAAACCAATCAGATTGACCCTCTAGACTGATTCCTAAGCTTGTGAGCGGATACTGGCCCAGTAAATCTTTAAACAAACAGTTCCAGTCACTTTGGATTTTAATTTCCTATTTTTTACCGGCACATATAGATGTGAGTTGTTTTTTTTTTATAAGGAGCTGGTCCAAGGTAACTAAATTAATTAATTAAAAAAAAAACAATAATAAGTAAACTCATCAACTAGGATCTGTTGTGACTAGAGCATACAATAATAAGTAAACTAAACTCATCAACTAGGATCTGTTGTGCCTATGACATACAATAATAATTAAACTCATCAACTAGGATCTGTTGTGCCTAGGGCATACAATAAAAAGTAAAATCATCAACTAAGATACTAGGATCTGTTGTGACTAGAGCATACAATAATAAGTAAACTAAACTCATCAACTAGGATCTGTTGTGCCTATGGCATACAATAATAATTAAACTCATCAACTAGGATCTGTTGTGACTATGGCATTCAATAATAAGTAAAATCATTAACTAGGATCTGTTGTGCCTAGGGCATACAATAATAAGTAAACTCATTAACTAGGATCTGTTGTGCCTAGGGCATACAATAATAAGTAAACTCATTAACTAGGATCTGTTGTGCCTAGGGCATACAATAATAATTAAACTCATCAACTAGGGTCTGTTGTGCCTAGGGCATACAATAATAAGTAAACTCATCAACTAGGATCTGTTGTGACTATGGCATACAATAATAAGTAAACTCATTAACTAGGATCTGTTGTGCCTAGGGCATACAATAATAAGTAAACTCATTAACTAGGATCTGTTGTGACTATGGCATACAATAATAAGTAAACTCATTAACTAGGATCTGTTGTGCCTAGGGCATACAATAATAAAGACTTCGCAGAACAGACTTCCCACCTTTTATTTTCGTTTCAAATGAACGCAATGTTTCTTACTGTGCATACTTCCATGGCTAGATCTAGATCTAGGTCTACATTTCTTGATTCCTTGTGTAAATTTGTTTATCTAAGAAATGATTGTTTACAAGGCCGAATTTACGGGAAAGCAGTCGGGGCTACGAAAAAAAAATATTCGAATTTCGACGGGTCAAAAACTTGTACTTTTTTGTCCCCCAAATATTTGTAAGTGACAATACTCTAAATCTTACGGTTGGCAACACTGTCGTGGTTGAGAAGTATCCGATTGTAGCCTGCTGGTAATAAATGCAGCTCAGGATTTACAACATAAGGGCTAAGTCATCTCAGGGCCTTATCCTCCACAAACATTTTTAAAACAAAAATATGTATATTCATTTTTTTTTTAAAGAAGGAAAACTGGTTTCAATTTACAAGTACCCTGTTTCTTAATTTTCTCAAATACGCCATGCTTTTCAATATCTATACATGTATAATTCTTTTCATGGCTCAAGAGTTTGGACAAGAAGTAAAGGAAAGATCACTCTTTTATTTCTGCAAGTCGGACTAGAGTTACCCTACGTAAAAAAAAGAAAAAAAAGTGGGTATTGGGAGAACAAGTAATATTCACCAGTCAAAAAATAGCAGGGCCGGACTAAACCGCTGTGAACAAGAATTCATGGAAAGATCACTCTCTTTTATTTCTACCACACGTAGTTTTAGCGGCCAAAAAAAGAGGGGGGGGGGGAGGAGAACAAGTAATCTACTCTGTATTTACCCGTCACTAAATAGCAGTGCCGGACTCAACCGCTGTGGGCCCCTATGCGAAACGGATTCTGCGGGGCCAAGCTTGGGTAGGGATACGGATAATAAATGAAATTTAAGAGTTTTTATTAGAAAATAAAAATCGTCTTTGCATTTTATTCATTCTTTACTACGTACAGAATTACTTTATGAGCCTTGCGTGTAGCGAAGTCATACAGTATACCCTACAAATTGTATTTCCTACATAGATCACGCTCAATAGCAAAAATTACCAAATGTTCCAATCTATCTACGAGAATTGTTGACCTCAAGTAATTCTTCATTAGTTTTAGGCGCGAGAAGCTTCTTTCACTAGATTCCACAATTACGGGTATTGCATAATGCCGTTTTTTTTTTTATCGCGCGAAGGATTGGCTTTTTCCATATTGAATGACAGCCCAAAATGACAATTTTGTCATAATATTTCAGGAGATTTGTATGAGTTTTCTAAAGATTTTAATTATTTCCGGATATCTCCAGGACTTTTTCGTATATTTTGCAATTTCAGGAGGTTTCAAGGAGCTCCTGGTCAATCGTGGAGGCTGTGGAAATTCTGTTATAAGTTATAAAATGGTTTAATTTAATAATTTACACCTAGAATTAGCACGGGTTCTTTGAAAATACGGGGCCCACTGCGGTCGCAAAAATTGCATTGGCCTAAGGTCGGCCCTGCAAAATAACGGCGTATGCTACGCTATGGGTCGACTAGTTAGTATTATTATTAATAAATGGATTTGTATTAAGGTTTTGAAAAAATGTAGGGGCCTCCACAAAAGTCTGCCCCTGTGCCTTTACGAAATTAATTCCGCGCTGCTTGTGTATGTGAAACTTTGACAATAGGAACTTTGAAATGACGTCAAGGATCAAATTGGTAGCCAAAGTTTCAATAAAGGTTAAAAGATTTACTATTGAAGTGAACAATATTAATACTTGTCATTTGTTGTTGATCAACACATTGTTGGCTCAAGAATAAGGAAAGAAAGCACCAAAACGTTTCTATTACAAATTCTTGCAACAGTTTTTTTTTTAGAGCAAACGTCATTTTTTTTTTGTTTATTACTAAAAGACGTTTTGATACTAGAGCTGCCATTCCGACATCATTTAACGCAACAGGCTGGCACTAATCACTGAAAGGACAAACCCGTTGGCACACATTCTAAACAAAATGAATCCTCTCCTGTGTTCTTGAACTTATTGAAGATTTTTTATACATGACGCAAAATCTATAAATAGCAAGATGTTTGGTGTATCCGGTGTACAAACTAAAGGAAGGGGAGATAAGCAAGTTGTTTTTTTTTTATTATGTTTTAAAATTCTAGAATTCTTTGTGTGCACTTACTAGCCCTGCAGACTCCAATGTTCTCAGCTCTTCTGTTTGTAGACTTTATTTTCGTTGGCAACATTGGAGTTCACTTCAGCGTCCTTGACATTGTTTAATTTGTTGTGCCAATGTCCACTAGTTGTGTTTCAAAGTAGATGTGCCGTAGAAATGATTTAAAGCTGCTTATTAGCTAAGACGTTGTTTTGGATGTCCGTAGATCCATTCATACAGACTTTAAGAAATAAACAAATATGCTATACAATACTTAAGTCATATTTTCTTGGAATCTAAATTTCTAAATAAAGAAGAATGATATAATGTCTACTGACTTAGCATGCACAGTCAAATCTGTAGGTAAGTCACGAACTGCTGGCTGTAAATTGAATTCTATACAATTTCACTGTTTCCAATGCAAACAATCACGAGGAATCTGCTGCCCTCTAAAAGATGGCGGCCGTTAACTCTTCCAGCCAAGCTTGCAGCATTCTGCATTGTTTTTGGCAGTTTCTTCAATCCACAATCTAAGATGGGTCCCAGCCGGAGATGTGTATAATAGAAATAGACGATGCTTTAAATTGGTATTATTGAATAGCGGCACAGAATTCATAAACTTGCTCAGGTGTCTATTCCTATAACTAACAGGTCAACGTAGGTTTACTCTCTTTCAGATGCAATTAATTTAGCTGCATTCACCTTCGGTCTCTTATCTCCTACATTAAAGAAGCTGGTACTCGTTTCCAACCTCAAAAGGAAGTAAGAAAAAAATTTGGGAGAACTTCAAAGTCGTTGTTCTCCCCCTTTAATTCAAGGGATGTAATTTAAACCATTCGATGTAGTTCTCTCTAAATATAATTCCACCAAAAAGATTAATAAAGGGACGCCACCTGAAAAAAAAAAAAAACTGACTAAAATCTCAAAACGGGCTCATAACATTGTAGTTTATTATCTTGTGATCTAAATTTAAATTAATTTTTCGTTACTAACGCTATTGAAAAATAAAAGGGAAAGTACAGCCCAAGAGAAGCCATTGTCTGAAATAAAAATACAAGAGGATTAATTCATCTATTGACTTTCACTTGTACTTATAATGTATAACTTTTAATGAACAATTATATATATATATATATATACCGGGTATATATAAAAACTGCTCAACAATAAGTAAAGTATGGCTGGAAAGTAAACCCATCGATTCTCTTTACACTTTCACAACTGCATACTCTCTTTCCAAATAGAGCAGGCTTGATGTAATCAAACAACAAGGATATTCGTTGTGACTATATATCCGCTTGTAAGATATCCATCATGTGGGTTAGATGTCTACCTGTTAAGGTAAATCCAGCATGCTAGCAGCTCAGACAAAGGGGAACTCACAGAACGATTTTGTTTTTCAGGCCACAGAGAGCTCCTCTTCTTTAATCAAATGTAAATTTGGTCACATACAAACACGTTCATTGTTTAAAACAAAACAAAACAAAAAAACAAAAAAAAACAAAACAAACTTGAAAACAAATCTTAATTCACAGACACGGATAAAACAGCGCAACAACGTGAAACAAACCCAAAAAATAAAGGGAAACAAACACACAATAAAAATATGGGAAAATATTGAGTTATCCCAAGATTTAATTCCTTTATAGAATGTCGGAAGTATTGAGAGATTTTGTTTTCTGATCTAGCTAAAATGTAAATATAAAGGTCTACAGGTTTCAAAAGAAAACTTCACGCCAAGCATGACAACACGCATCCTTTCAGAGTTTTTGTTGAATTTTTCATTTCTAAAGGTAAAAAAAAATGTTATTAAAAAAAAAGAAATATCAATTAATAAATATGAAATGTAATGCCACACTATACTTATATAAAGCTATACTTATATAATTAAACTAGCCAGATAATACCCTCTGCCCGCAGGCCTTAGTTTACGTATTACTAATCTAGTGGATTGAATTTAGATCTATGTCAAACTTAACTAATGTTCCTTTCAAGGTTTTCTCTTTCGCCACAAAAAAAAATTAATTTGCGAAAATCGGCTTACCCGTTAAGCCGATATATTCATATCAAATATAAAATACCGTGTAAACAGGTTTACCCTATTTGTTAAAAAGTCTAGTTTTTTTTTAAATATAGGTAATAATTAGAAAATTTTTATCTATTTTTAGAGCCCTCCGTTAGTGGTAGGGACATTAAACATACACTACTGTCTCTACCATGACCTATGGAACATTTGTGGCAAGTTTTAATCAAGATTGGTCAAACGGTTTTGATTTCCATGCGGGACATACATACATACGCCTTTCTTTCTGTTTTATATATTAAATACCATGACATGTAAAGCTAATATCATTTAAACATTAAATATGTTTTTATGAAACTAGCGAAAGGTTTGAAAATATATTTTTTTTAACAGTAAAACTTTCACTCCTACGTAATTCTCCCTCGTAAGAAATAAACTTTTCTCTTCTAAGTAATTAACCTTTCTCTCCTAAATTAGTACCCCCTTTCTCCTTAGTAATTAACCTTTCCTCTCCTGAGAAGTCTTGGCCATGGTACGAAGTTAATTAATATGATCAAAATGTGTTTTCCAATCATGAGTAAGTCATCCAATCATGAGTAAGTCAACAGGTTAACTACCGTTGTCATGTTCAGATCAGCAGTCACGCTTGAATTAATCACTTTGACAGACACGAATAATCGAAATGCGCCGCATGCTAATCTAAGTTGTAAAGCAGTCAGCGATGACAAGAAGTCGTTGGTTGACATGCATTACTAGACGCATGACGCGTAGGACGTAAACATCTTCTTTAATGAAGTAACGTCTGTATTTTATAAGAAGATAAGAAGAAGGAATCCTGTGCGAATACCAGACGATCAAAAGTTGCCTAGGTCAAACGATCGCCTTCCAACCATTTTAAACTTGTCCTCTCCTAATCGACGACGCCAACGTTGATTTGACTCCCACTAAACTAAATTGATTTTTGGATTTATAAACTTTTATTTGTGTTGAGTAAAAAAAGAGAGTGCTTTCCCCTATAATTCAATGCCAAACATATTATTTTCTGATATCAAACAAACAAAAATATTGAAGTTTAATCATAACAGAATAGTGAAATAGGCCTACAAATGGGCAAAATAAATAATTCTATTGAAACGAAGAAAATAATTTGGAGAGAAAGAGTTAATCATCCTTCTCCTCTCTATGGGCCCAAAACTTGCACAGGCTCTAACTCAACGCTTTTTCTTTTTTTCATTAAAAATGCCATTTTTTTAAGTTGTGCTTTCAGAATGTTGATGTTTTCTGTGGATCAGTATTCTCCCTTGTTTTCTAAGCTTTTCTGTTTTGTTTTGTTTTTTTAATTTTAAATTAATTTCTCCATATCTTGTGTTCTGTCCAGAGGAATGCTAAATATAGATCTAAGTGAAGAATCGCAAGTCTCTTCGGTGATGATAAACACTATCTCGAGCTCAGCATACTCTGTGCATGTCATCCGCCATTTTAATTTTGTGTTGCTACGTTTAACGGAAATGGGGCAGATGCTACGCTTATAATGCCACACGAAATGACAAAGAGTAATGTACAAAAAATGTGTCTAGACATGCGCGAGAATAATTTTATCACGTGAGAAATTGTTTGTTTATTTATCAACTTTGTTGGCCAAACAAACTAGGCGTTATTATTGGTCATTTCATGGTCACAACTGATAATGAAGGGTGCGTGTCTTTTTTTGTGTGCAACGTAATTTTAGCGTTCAACGGGCCCACTAGAGACGCCCAAGAGTTTATGTAACATAAACTTCCATCGTTATTTTGTCTATATTCAAATTTCCCCGAAGAAATGTCATTCAATCTAAAGTCTAAAGAAAAAGTTGAAACCACAAGGAAACATGTTACACAATGACACTCTCGCGCTCCCTGTATCATATTTTCTCTCTTTCAATCATTCAATCACAAACTCATTCATACAACTATATCTTTCTCTCTCTCTCTCTCTCTCTCTCTTTCTCTCTCTCTCTCTCTCTCTCTCTCTCTCTCTCAGACAAGTCTCGACTTAAATGTAAATATTGCTTTCCACAGTTCAACTTGTAAAAGTTTTCCAAAATATAATTGAACAGTAGTGTGTAGACTTGAAACATTATATAGAAATACAATTAGTTATATGCAAAGTAAAAAAGTAAAGTTTCCCTTACAGACCTTGTGACAAGATTTTACCTGCCTGGGTGGACCACTTCGGGGGCCGATTTTGAGTTTGTATTTCCACACAAACTGTCTTTGTAACCTTGTTTGTTTGTTTTTACATTTTTGTTTCCATATTTCTGTTCGTGAGTTAGCGTTTGAGTTTGTGTTGCCTTATATGTGTGGTTGTTGATTTGAGTTTGTGTTGCCTCCTGTGTGTGGTTGTTGATTTCAGTTTGTGTTGCCTCCTGTGAGTGGTTGTTGATTTGAGTTTGTGATGTCTCCTGTGTGTGGTTGTTGATTTGAGTTTGTGATGTCTCCTGTGTGTGCTTGTTGATTTGAGTTTGTGATGTCTCCTGTGTGTGGTTGTTGATTTGAGTTGAGTTTGTGATGTCTCCTGTGTGTGGTTGTTGATTTGAGTTTGTGATGTCTCCTGTGTGTGGTTGTTGATTTGAGTTTGTGATGTCTCCTGTGTGTGGTTGTTGATTTGAGTTTGTGATGTCTCCTGTGTGTGGTTGTTGATTTGAGTTTGTGATGTCTCCTGTGTGTGGTTGTTGATTTGAGTTTGTGGTGTCTCCTGTGTGTGGTTGTTCATTTGAGTTTGTGATGTCTCCTGTGTGTGCTTGTTGATTTGAGTTTGTGATGTCTCCTGTGTGTGCTTGTTGATTTGAGTTTGTGATGTCTCCTGTGTGTGGTTGTTGATTTGAGTTTGTGATGTCTCCTGTGTGTGGTTGTTGATTTGAGTTTGTGATGTCTCCTGTGTGTGCTTGTTGATTTGAGTTTGTGATGTCTCCTGTGTGTGGTTGTTGATTTGAGTTGAGTTTGTGATGTCTCCTGTGTGTGGTTGTTGATTTGAGTTTGTGATGTCTCCTGTGTGTGGTTGTTGATTTGAGTTTGTGATGTCTCCTGTGTGTGGTTGTTGATTTGAGTTTGTGATGTCTCCTGTGTGTGGTTGTTGATTTGAGTTTGTGATGTCTCCTGTGTGTGGTTGTTGATTTGAGTTTGTGGTGTCTCCTGTGTGTGGTTGTTGATTTGAGTTTGTGATGTCTCCTGTGTGTGCTTGTTGATTTGAGTTTGTGATGTCTCCTGTGTGTGCTTGTTGATTTGAGTTTGTGATGTCTCCTGTGTGTGGTTGTTGATTTGAGTTTGTGATGTCTCCTGTGTGTGGTTGTTGATTTGAGTTTGTGATGTCTCCTGTGTGTGGTTGTTGATTTGAGTTTGTGATGCCTCCTGTGTGTGCTTGTTGATTTGAGTTTGTGATGTCTCCTGTGTGTGGTTGTTGGTTTGAGTTTGTGATGTCTCCTGTGTGTGGTTGTTGATTTGAGTTTGTGATGTCTCCTGTGTGTGGTTGTTGATTTGAGTTTGTGTTGCCTCCTGTGTGTGGTTGTTGATTTGAGTTTGTGTTGCCTCCTGTGTGTGGTTGTTGATTTCAGTTTGTAATGCCTCCTATGTGTGGTTTTTGATTTAAGTTTGTGATGCCTCCTGTGTGTGGTTGTTGTTTTGAGTTTGTGTTGCCTCCTGTGTGTGGTTGTTGATTTGAGTTTGTGGTGCCTCCTTTTTGTGTCTACTGACGTTTTGCATAAATAAAAAAAAAAGAAACAGAAAAAAAAAGCATTTACATTTTCTGAGAAGCCTTCAAAACAAAGGGAGACAATGCTGTTAGAAAGTTGCGTGCGAGCTAGGTTGTTCCGCGTGCATTTGAAATGAACTGATGAGTGCCTCTAGAGCAAACGAATTGTCTTGCCCCGAGCTGAGTGTAGTCTGCATGCTGTATTTTGACTTGTATGTGTGTGAGAGAGAGATTGAGAGTGTGGGTGTATGTCACAAACATTTGGGGGGGGGGGACACTTTGCGTTTTGTCGTAAAAGAAACTGTTTCTTTTCTACATCACCGTTCTCCTTTGTCCTTCCTAGTCCAGTGTTTGCTGTGTTTGCGTTTGTTGGTAGTGATGGTAAAGATGGGATAGTGATGGTGCACAGTAATAAGTTTGTATTCACATATGGTCTTGCTTGTGGTGTATGTATAGTGGCCAGTGTTAATGGTGCTGTGATTGTTATGATATGTTTTGATGGTGGATAGTGGGTGAGAAGTTTCAGAACAGATAGGACAAAGTCATAATTTTATATTTACACGAAAGAAAGAAACTGAAAACTATGACGTCAAAGGGAAAAAAAATGTGACACTGTTGTCTCTCCCCTTACGTCATACGGCTAACTTCGCTTTCTTTGTAAATATGAGAATGTCTAGGCCCAAGACTTATATATATGTTAATACTAGCCATATGTTACACACGGCCCGCGGGTCTTAATTTGCGTATCACTGTCGATGAGAGTGTTTTGTAAACAATTAAACGAAATAATAATTTTATAAGTAAAGCGAATGCGTGAATGTAAAAATAGTATGAATGGAGCTAACCACATAGCTAATCGACCTAAATCCAATTTTTCAAATAAAAACATTGTAGGCCTAAATATATTTGATTAAAATAATGAAATCAATAGACTATATTTTGTATGTTCATGTGTTAAAGTATAAAGTAGATCTATCATCTTTGAATTTGATATTGAGCTAGAGATAGATCGAAACTAATCTAGTGTTAAATATTGGCTTGGATAGAGTTCATTCTGCGCGTGTGTGGAGGCTTCGCTATGCTCATGCGTGACCTTTTTTGTTAGATGTACGCGACTCATGAATGGAACTATTAAAATGTATGTCAACACGGCTTCGTAGCTATAGTGAACGACTGTATGAAAAATGCTTTAGAAAAACAAATGTGAAGGGTAATTTGATTAAAATATGAAATGAAGGGCCTATAATTAGTTCGTTCTTGTGTTTAAGTATAAAACTATATTTGCGAAGAGAAGTTCTATCATCTTAGAGTTGAAATAGAGTTTTAGACCTAAGAATATTGTGTTGTCTAATGAAAGAATGTACGTCAGGAAATTTAAATTCGCAGATATAAGGAACGAATTTATGTAATGTAAAGTAATGATCTTCAGTTTTCAAAGTTTAGAAATAATGCAAAATCATTTCTCGGATTTTCTTTAGAATGGGTTATTAATCACAGAGTTATATATTCACGAGAGTTACTAGATCTAGATCTAAAAATTAAATTATATGTTACATAGGTTAGGGTTAAAAAAAATACTTTTTCAAAACAACGCCTTGTTTCAACTTTTAAAATTTTTTTTTTTTTTTTGTAGTTTTAAAAGATGTCCCTGTCCAGTCTAGATATAATATATATGTCTATGGTTTAGGCCGAATAACTTATTTGCGCACCAGCTTATGTTGGCACTAATAACATTTACACTAAAAGTAAAAGCCACCTACATTGCTTTCTGCATTTAAAGTGTAAACAATTTACAAAACACGAATACCATAATTCGTAGTGTTACTAACCAAACAGACCACGGCAGGTTCTACTAGTATTTTTTTACAAAGCGTATATCCACCCACTCCGTCTGTCTGTCTGGTACACATTTTGAACACGTTATTTCTCCCATTTCTTGAACTCGGATCACGTGGAAACTTTACACAATTATTAATTGTTCTTAACAACGCATGAATCAATAAAATAAATGAACAAAAAAAGATAGTTAAGTAGTGGCAATTATTTAATTTTGTTTAGTATCGAAAAAAGGGAAATAAATCTTTTGAATTTTTTTTTTCATTTTTCATGTTGTTTTCTTTTCAATAATAATACAATTTTAGTAAATGTTTGCAATTATTAATATTTAAGAGTAGCGCTCGTTTAGCCATTAAAGTGCTGAGCTGTTTTACAATGAGTGCATACAAAATGGAATTACATTTCTGATGCTTAGAGGCTAAACTACCATACGCATTTTTTAATGGTTAATAGAACAAAAACGAAAATGCCTGTATTTATTTGCATGACGAGAAAGTAAGATAATGGTAGCAAAATATGATTGGCAGAACAATTAAAAACTTTATTTAGACTTTGTTAAAGAACAATTCACATAGCAAGGCATGGAATCTCCAAAGAAAATGAAGTGAAGGCCAGGAAAACATAGCGCAGCGATTTGGAAGCAGATGCCTAGCAGATGGTCAAGACGTGGGAACAGTTGGAGAGTCTCGCCCAGAACCTAGACGTCAGTCGCCAGAAGGAAGCTGGTTGGTGGCCCCATGACCCAGACAAGACCACGGGTAGAGATGGGAGAAAAGAACAGTTTAAAAGCAACAAATAATTATGTATCGCATAGTGCGATACTCTCAATACTGGTATCGATATAATTTATAGCATGCATGATGCTGTATACAAAATGTTTATACGATTATTATAATATAAATCCAAACTTGAAATTGCACAGTTACAGACATACTATTATTCTCCGTCTTGTAAGTTTTGTCGAAACCCTACTTTGAAATATTAAGGCAATGACTTCAAGTCAAGTCAGAAGCTTTGTAAACAGAAGGAAAACCTATATAGAAAATTTAAAGAAACTAATGCAAAAAGAGTTTACAAAAATATATAAAAATTAAACACTTAACCCAAAAAGTAAGCAGACAGCTGCAGAGTGAATACATAAACAATATAATATCTAAAGATAACAACAAAAACCTATGGTCATACATTAAGTCTAAGAAAATGGAAACAACAGGCATAGCACCAATAAAAGATGAACATAACATAATACATAATGATAATGATACTAAAGCAAACATCCTAAACAAATACTTTGCATCAGCATTCTCAGCCCCAGGAGACAAAGACATATTACTGAATTTGAACCAAGTAGACAACATAGAAGATATAGTAGTACAAGAAAATGGAATTCAAAAACTATTAGCCAACACCAAACCAAATAAAGCATCTGGACCTGATGGTATTCCAGCTAGATTACTCAAAGAACTAAGCAATGAGCTAGCCCCAGTGTTCAAAATACTCTTTCAGGCTTCACTTAACCAGGGCAGAGTACCAAAGGACTGGAAAGAAGCTAATGTCACCCCACTATTAGAAAAAGGAGAAAAATCTGACCCAGGAAACTACAGACCAGTATCACTTACCAGCATCACATGTAAAATCCTAGAACACATAATATGTAGCAACATCATAAACCACTTAGACAAACATAATGTCCTCACCCCATACCAACATGGCTTTAGGAAATATAGATCATGTGAAACACAACTAATAGGACTAATTGATGATTTTTCAAAAGGTTTAGTGAACAAATAGATGCTATCTTACTAGATTTTTCTAAGGCTTTTGACAAAGTTCACCACCATAGTTTGCTTAAAAAATTAAAATATTTCTGCATTAATGGTCCACTGCATCAGTGGATTAAAGATTTTCTGATAGGGAGAGAACAAACTGTAATAATAAATAGCTCTAAATCAACACCGATAACAGTAAACTCAGAAGTACCTAAAGGAACAGTCTTGGGTCCACTACTATTTTTAATTTACATAAATGATTTACCAAATTGCATTACTTCAGGAACAAAAGTCAGATTATTTGCAGACGATTGCATAATATATAGAACAATAAAAACAACACAAGACACAGATATTTTACAAAGAGAATTAGATGAATTACAGAAATGGGAATCAAATTGGAGCATGTCTTTCCACCCAGAAAAATGTCAGTTGTTAAGAGTAACAAAAAAAAAACAAAACAAATTAATTCCACTTATCTTATTCATGGCAAACCAGTAACACAGACTAAAAACGCAAAATACCTAGGTGTTATAATAAATGAAAAACTGTCATGGAATCCAGATATTGATGAAACTACAAAAAAATCAAACAAAGCATTAGGATTTATTAAAAGAAATTTCTATAAATCAAATAAGAACATAAAACTAAAATGTTATTTAACCTTGGTTAGACCAATAATAGAATATGCATCCTCCGTTTGCGACCCCTCAACTCAAGAAAACATTAAGAAACTGGAACAGACACAAAATAGAGCAGTGAGATTCATAACAAACGAATATTCACATTTGAATAGAGTAACACCTTTAGTAAAATCACTAAATTTAGAAAGCCTTCAGGACAGAAGGCTCAAAAGTAAAGTAGCAATCATACATAAAACACTGAACCATAATCTTCAAATACAAAAACAAAATTTAATAAAATACTCTGAAAGACACAAAGATAAAGGCACATTCCTCGTCCCATATGCTAGGACAAATTTGTACAAATACTCCTTCTTCCCTAGTGCTATTAGAGCATGAAATGGGTTGCCTGAGCTAGCCAGGAAAACCAGTGACTTGGCAGAATTTAAGTCATTGGTTAATATGCATGACTAAATGTATGACGCGTAGGACGTAATCATCTTCTTTTTTGAAGTAACGTCTGTATTATATAAGATAAGAAGATAAGTCAACTAAGTAAAATTGAGGCATTTTACTTTGTTACAAAATTCAAGGATTTCTCCCTAGCTTAGAGATTTTGCAAAGTTTGCTGTAGTTTGAGTAAACAGGTTTCAAAAAAAGGCCTTAACGAGTAGCGAGCTTAATAAAAGTTCGGCTCAAATGTTCCCAGATTTCACTCAAGAATTGCAATGTCCCTGGCAATGCTTTTCAGCTTCTAAGTGGCGCTCGTGAGGAGTCTGTCGCTAGAGAGGACCTTTATGCCAATAGGGAAAGGGAATCATTAGCTTGGCCAAACTAGAACCTTCTGTACTCCATAGCTCTACCTAGTTCTGGTTTAATGTTGCAAAAGTCTGAATCTTTATCACCAAGCTAGAATTTATATAGATTTATACATGAGCGTAACCAAGATTTTCTTTCTATCTTTTTTTTTTTTTTGTTTCTTTCCATCTTACAAAAAAAGTCATCAGCTTTATAAAGAAGAAATTATTTAAAAAAAAAAAGACTTTTTAAATTTTACTTTTTTTTTCTAGAACGCGAAAACTCATTCATATGTATATTTTTATGAGCCTTCTAACAGAAATAGAAACCAGTTACAATTCCTAATATGCATTTAGAAAAAGAAAGATCTCGAAAAAAAAAAAAACACTTTACCATTTCTGGATACCAAGAAGACAAAGTTCTCTCTACTAACACATGCTCCCCATCTACCACACCCACCGTCCCACTTCAATACAAATAGGTTGAGAACCTGCGATCTAATGTTGATGTTGTATTTTTACAGAGTTGTCCGAGTCTCCTCCCTTGGGTCCTATTTTTTTTTTTTTGCCAGTGCCAGCTATTCAGTTTCAAACCATATTTTCAAAATTAATTTTTTATGAGCCTCGTATCAGATGACGAACTACCGCTGGGTGTTGCAGCCGAGAAGAGTCGGCTGTTTCTAGAGTTTGTTTGATTTTATTTATTTATTTTGTTTAGTGGTATAATGATAGGGTTTTTAAATAACTCGTCGCGATGGCTGGCTAAGATGCTCGGACATTTTGATGCCGGCAAAGTTTTTGATGTTTTTGAGTGAGTCCGAGACATCACAAGAAACTCTGTGACCCCGAGGGTTAATGATAAACATTTCATTTTGCTAACACGATTAGGTCCCTTGGGAGATTTACTGACTGTTGGATAAAAACGAAATTGAGAGAAGGAAAGGGTTAAAGGTGGAGGGTTAAAGGTGCCCTATGCCCAAGTGAAGAGATTGTACTTTGTAAAAGATCAGGCGTAAGAGCATGTGTGTTGTGCTCGATGGCTAAAAGTAAAGATGTTTGAATATGTGTGTGAGTGCGTGCGTGACACGTGATGCACGTAGATCTGGTGCAGTGGAAAACGTCCAAAGATGAGTGATCGTTTTTTTGTTGTGAGGAAGAGGGGGGGTGGGGAGTTTATTTCCGATGCATTAAATTGTCAGTATCTTCGAGTGTAGCAGAGATTGCAATTTTAAATCTTCGATATATCATGTTGTGTGAGTGCTCTGAATGTGATTTGCACGTGTTTGGATTGGTCTCTAGCCATTCAGATCTCTTAAAGGGTTAGTGCAGGGGCGTAACTAGGGATTTGGGGGCCCGGGGGGATTGACCTGTTTGGGGGCCCCTTGCATTTTGACATTCGACATATGACATGAGATAATGTACGCAAAAATAAATAAGCCCCAAATCAAATCGGTTCAGTATATCAGTAAACTTAACAAAAAGTAATCATCAAGACTATTTTAATGAATAATACCGTTGTTTATTAGTTAAATAATGCACAAGTGACAAATCTAAATTGATATCGCTTCACGTTGTGCATTCTGTGCAGCAAAGACATCTATAACATCAACTTCATCGATACTTTCTAGTATTTGTGACTTCACTGACATTAAAACCATGATAAGCCTTTCTTGCGTCATTGTGCTCCTGAGATAGTTTTTGATGAACTTGAGCTTTGAGAAATGATCTCTCACATGACGTAATGGAAGTGGCCTTAGTTAGCGGTATTCGGAGGAGGTTGCAAAGTTTGAGCACACTCAATTCCCATATGAAGCCTGCTTCCTCAATATGTCTATTGGTAATTGTATTACTGGTTTGTTAATGAAAAGTGCTCGTGCATCAATGACATCATTGAAAAAGCGATTTTCCATTTATTTCATCATACAAACAGGAAAAGAAGAACAGTTTGTCATAAGCGTGTCTTCATCTAACAGGTGTCTTGGTTCAAGAAGAAACCTAAAGGTATTCATTTTCTTCTCCAGCCTTTGGAATCTGCCCTTCATCTCTATATGAAATATGTCCAGCACTTCTGTCGTATTACGTTTGAATTGCAGTTCTATTGACAGTCCTACATTAGAACTCAACTTCCCATCAAGTCTTTTCTTTCTTCTGGTTGTTTTGATTACAGGGAATCCATAGTATTCACTACCTTCTTTTGCTTTTTCGATGGATTGGGTTTTTATCAGTTTGTCATCATTTTGCAGAAAGCATGAAAGGGTACTAATTTCTTTAGCAGCTTCCCGTATATGCAGTCCAGACTTTTGTAGCTTCTTCCGAACTATATTAATTGGGCGCAGGAGCTTTGACCAGAATTCAAGATAGGCAAAAAATTCTTAATTTTCCACTGCATGAAGAAGATTCTGTGCTAATATTATATGGTATTACGTCATTGTTGGTTGTTTATGTTTTATGCGAAAGCAAAAGGATTCAGAGCATACAAAAGTGGGAAAGATCCATATCTCGTTATGCTCGAGTATAGAAATACTCCGATAAGTAGACTGCTGTATTCACCATCACAACTGCTGACGAGTAGAAGACTCAGGGAATGATTTCAACTGATCACAAACTATTGAAACCATCGGTAGCTGAAAATGCAGAGACATTACTCAACGAACGACAGATGAAAAACAAAGTGAAATACGATGCAAAAGCAAGACTACCTAAAGATTATTCTGTCGGAGAGTTCGTCTAGGACAAACATGGCAGAAAGCAGTTGTCATAAAAAAAAAATTCAGCACCCAGATCTTACATCATAAAGACAAACGGTAGAAAAACATACAGACGAAATCAACGCTTTTTTAATAAGAGTTTCGATGAAGACATTTCTGGGTACTATGATACCGATGGAGACAATGAACTGCAAACTGTTGGAACATACGAAACAGACAGTTATAGACCAACGTCTAGAGAACTTGTTGTGTCAGTCAAGACAACCAGAAATGGACGAATTGTTAAAGTTCCTAGTAAACAGGGCCCCTTAGGCCACTGCAGCCTATGCGGTCGCAGTGGGCGCCGCGCTTTCATAGGCCCCGCGCTAATTCCAAGTGTACATTATTAAATTAAACCATTATAACGTATAAAAAATAACAGGGTTTTCGCGACCTCCTGATTTTCCAGGGCCTCCGGGAAATCTCATGAAAAGGCAAAATATACGATAAAGTCCTCAACTTTTTTTGAATTTATTCAAATCTCCTAAAGAATAGACGAAATTGACATTTTGGGGTGACAATAAAAGTGGCATTGCGAGCTTTCATTTGATAAAAAATTTATTGCAAAGACGAAAGTAGGCCTATTTTCTAATTCAAAAAAAAAATTATTTTGACATTATGCTTATCCCTACCCAGACTAGGCCCCGCTCGATCCGTTTCGCATAGAGCCCCGAAAATGCTAGGGCCGGCCCTGCTAGTAGATATTACTCTTAAGAACTTTAAAAGGAAGGGTGTGATAATAACTTCAAAAGGAAGGATGTGCTAATAGTATATGATATTACGTCGTTATTTTTTGTTTATAATTTGTGCGAAATCAAAATGATTAGATGTAAACAAAAAGAGAATTTCCATTGGAATGAGGAAAGATGAATAAAGGGGTAACTCGAGTGTGAAGTTTAATTCTGAAATTATAGACGCCACACCCAAATAATGGACTATTCTAGCATTATTAAGAATAACTTTTAGATCTGTTATACTGGATTCTGTAAATTTTGCTTCAAGGTTAATTAGTGTAGCATATAATACTCGCCATTTAGATCTATTATTAGTAAAGGTAACAAGATACCTGGAATTCGATGTATATCATGCAGTTTTATTCGTGGCAACAAAGTTTAAAATGTAAGACTAATTTTTTTTTTTTATTTGATCTCTGAGGGAAAAAATATTTTTAAAATGTCAACAAAGTCAACTTACTGATAGACCTAGATCTAGGTTTAGTCTATGTGATAAATTTAATCCATAAATGTTGAAAAAAAAGACACCCGTTGACACTATTTGTCAATCAAACATATTAATTTATGTATTTACAAATAAATTTCGGACACCCATTTGGGGGCCCCCCCTAGGTGGGGGCCGGGGGGATTTTAAAATTCTCCCCCCCATCCCCCCCCTTAGTTACGCCACTGGGTTAGTGTTAGGGTTAGCAGACTCCAAGATGCCAAGAGGAGGACAAAAAGGAGGACAACGTTTTTTAAAGGAGGACCAAAAAAAAAAGAAAATTAAGCTTTCAAACTGAGCTTACATTGTATTGAATAATACATGATAGGCTATATAACTTCTACATTAAGTATCTTTGCGAATGTGCTGAATCCACCGAGAGTCTAGCTATGTCTCTCCTATATTACTCATTCAACGTGAGCAGTATGCCATAGTAGCAAGTAAAAAGTATGCAAGTATTTATTACCTATTAAGGAAGGGGATAGTAAAAAAAAATCTATTTATGAGCAAGTTAGTGTGATTAAAACTTAAACCAGAAGATATGAAAGAAAAAAATTCTCTAGATGGATAAAATACAATTAAATAAACATGAGTGGACATTTTCACACTTTAGACTATTGTCTGCCGGACGGAGAACACTACCCTAAAAAAGAGGACATGTCCTCCTTTTGTCAGATCTCTGGTGACCTAATATAAAGGTCTAATAGATGTTCTGATCACTTTAAATTTAAATCTATTTCCAAAACCTAAAATGGGAAGTTACCTACAGGGACCATAGGTTGGCGAGGAAAGAGATTAGAGTTAGGTTCAGATATTATTGTGTTCAGGTTATCTGACATGCGATACTCTCTAGTCCAGTGGCGTTGCTAGGGTGGTGCTTAGCGCAACACTGATTGTTATACCCTAATGGAAGTTAGCTATCAGGGAAGCCTATAGAAAAACTACAACTTTTATTTTGGCTAAAACTGCAATCCGTTGTTTACAAATATCAGCCACTAAGCAAGAAAAAAATAATTAAGTAAGCATACGCCGCTATTTTGCAGGGCCGGCCTTAGGCCACTGCAATCTATGCGACCGCAGTTTTAATCTAAAAATACTTTAATATTATCACAAATTACGTAAACATCATATTTTCCAACTCTCTTCAGATCCATCCCTTCTGGCCTCCACCTTTTTAATCCCACTTTCATTCAATATCCAAATTCGCACCATTTTCATTCACACCATTCTGCGCTACGACCGTAAAAAGAAAAAAGAGAGTGATCTTTCCTTTACTTCTTCTTCTCGTCCAAACTCTTGAGGCGAATTATATAGATAGATAGATTAGTCTATTCTTTGTCTGCTTCTCAAGGAAACGTGTAAAGATTTATCCCGCGGGTACTACATTTTTTGTACAACTTTTATATATAAAACTGTGTACTTAAAAGAAGTAGTTAGAATTTTAAAAATTTTATTGAACTCAATTTGGGCCAGCTATTTTTTTTAAAGGCGTACATAGCAAAAACGTCACGCGACTATAATAACTCATTGAAATTTATTTTGCTAAATAGTAAAAAAAGTAAAATATTTTTCTTAGAGTGTGTTGAAGATTTTCATGCGTGTAGGCTAATCCTTAATAGGCCTTCTTTGTGGTGTATACGGTGTACAGAATACGCAAGTACTGATAAGCGAAGTATTTTACAAAAGCATAAAATAATTTTTGTCAACTTTTCAACTTTGTAGACTCAAATGTTCTAAAACTCTTTCGCTGGTAGCAGAAATTTTTATTCTTTAGTTGGCAACAATTATTTTTCAAAATGTTGTTCTTTTCATTCTGCCAATCTTCTTCTTTTCTTTACTTACGTTTTTTCATTAGTTTCCATTATATCGCCATAGGATTTCTCCTCATCGTTTTCGCTTCTTTTCATCCTAGTATTACCTCATTATTTAAAGAAATAAAAAACAAGATAAATGAAAAAAATAACTTAAAAAAAAACTTCTTTTATATTGAATGAAAAATCATCCATTATTTTGAATCAATCATGTAATTAATTTTTAATAGATCTAGACTAAAAATAATATTTTTTTGCGATTGAAACTATTTTATTAATTGTTTTTGTTTAGCGCATTTTTCATGCTTTTAGCATGCTTAGTGAACTATTGTCCAATAACTTATGCGAACCAGTTTTGGGAGTGGGGGGGGGGGAGAAAGAAGAGGTAGAAGGTTGCTGTAGTTTGAATTCCAACTCGAAACGACGTGTTTTACCTCTGAGTTATTCAAGTACTCCCTATTCAGCCTTGTTCAACTCAAACAAAACTAATCAATAAAACATAATTGATTAACTAATTGATTAGTTGTTTTTTTTTTAAATTAAATCTTGCCATGACTATGAATAATTGTGCAAAGTTTCGACTTGATCCGAGTATGTTTTATTTAACATTTTAACATTTAGAATGTAAAGATGGGGAAATGACATGTAAAAGTTTTTTACCAGACAGACAGACGGACGGAGTGAATGGATAAAAACTCGCTAAAAAAGATCTAAGAAAGCAAAATGTAAACAAAGAAGATAAAGCTGTGAGAAAATCTGAACTACTGAAACAAAAAAATATTCTGTCCACCTTCTTAGTTGTTTCCTAATTACAAAGACTAATAGTAAAATCACTAAACTTTGAGACACTTCAAGACAGAAGACTAAAAACTAAAGCAATAATACATAAAACACTGAACCGTGACTTACATAAAGACAAAACCAAATAAAATACTCAGTGAGACTAATAGATAAAGGCAGATTTCTTATTCCCTATGCTAGGGCAAATTCATACAAATACTTCCTCTTTCCTAGTGCCATAAGAGCATGGAACGGGTTGCCTAAATCAGCCAGAAAATCCAACCGCTTATTAGAGTTTAAGTCTGTAATTAACATGCACGACTAGATTAACACATAGGACGTCATTAAATTAACTTCTATGCTGAAGGAACACCTGCCATTTAACAAGCAGAAACTATATCTGACGTAAATGAAGCGTTATGATTCAATACACTTGGTCGACCTTTCTATTTGTTTCTAAGTTACAATGACCTATCGTGTGTGTATAGGCCTAACACTTGAAACATTTTTATCAATCCGATGATAAGAGATTTATCATGTTATGAGACGCGCAGGCCAGGCGTTGAGTCAGCCTTCGCAATGAATCCAGTATATTGTTGACACTGTTGTTGGGAAAAGGAAAAAGGGGGGGGGGGACTTGTAAGAAATGTTGAAATATAAACAAACATGTTTACAGAGATTTTCATGGTCAACACTGTCTAAGTGTGCAGGCTTTTAGTTTGATGCCACCATGTCACTCGCTCCATTAAAACCAATGATTGCTGACAGCAGTTATATGCACAGTTTAAAATGAGCGCCTGTACTAAAAGCTATATATATACAATGGGATAAGTCCGGGCTTCTAGACACCGGGAAACGGAGAATCTTTTCTCCTTTTTTTATGTTTTGTCCTCCGTCCGGCAACCATTGGTTTTAAATTATAAAAATGTCCGGCTTTCACTCTGTTATTTACTGGAAAGGGGTTTCGTCCATCTAATTTGACCCAACATATCTCTGGTTTAAGCACACGAACACTCTAAGATGCATACAACACTATCTAAAAATGGGGTATTGATGGGACAAAAAACCTTTTTGTTGAATCAATGTTTCATCGTGAAATCCTATGTAGGACAGAAATGTGTTTCTATGTTTTAAGGTTGTTTATGCAAAATCTGTTACTTTAGGCTCCTTAATATTAGGAAATTTTGTTTCTTTAAATAACCACTAACTTGTCCGTAATCCATACATCGTCCATTGACTCAATGAGAAATATTTTTCCATACAGTAAATCAGATCTCTCTCTCTCTCTCTCTCTCTCTCTCTCTCTCTATATATATATATATATATATATATATATATTTATATATATGATAGAACAGCGTTACACATGGTACCGGTGTTGAAGTAACCGGGGATGAAATGATCGGGAATGAAAAGACCATGGACGAAGTGACCTGGTGTGACAAGTCAAAAACTCGCTGTCAGAGTCACTCTAAATTATCACAGCATTAATTATTATTTTTCATTATTTATTTATTTTATTTTAATTGTTTCACCATCCTACCCCTAAATTCTTCACCCGCGCCACCTTTTCCTCTCCAGGCTAGACTTAGTTGACCACATTGGAGATAGCTAAGGCGCGTCCTTTCATTTATCTGCCCTTGATCGGGGAAAGGTAGACACGCAATCTCTTTTGTCTTCCCGCCGGATGTCTGAAGGACGGTCGCGGTTGACCCCACCTTGGTTTGAATGCAAGCTAATCCTTCCCCCCCCCCTTCTCTTACGTCTCTCTTTGATCTAAGGGATTACCCTGGTCAACACACCGCGTGATATTCCAAGGTGCGGCTCCCACCTTGAGTCAAATCCACCCACGTGTAAGATAAATCTTAGCCTAGGACATTTCCGGTGTCCGCCCACATTTTCCAGGCATATATAAAGTAGATCCAAATCAAATCAGACCCTCTTATTTCTCATTGTCGTTGAGCTATTGAGTCTGGACTACTTCATACATTCTCTCTCCTAGAGGAATACCTGGTGGTAAGCCAAACTTAATCACAAGTTCCATCTTAATTACTCTGTGTATATTTCCATTGGATTTTATCATGTGTATTTTGCTTAGTTCATTTATATTTAATTAGTGCATTGTGTATTTCTCACTGGCGTAAGTAGAAAACATAAACATGTCCTATGTATTTATTTATGTATTGCGTTAATTTATTAATGCTACGTTGCTCAATTGATCGTTGATGCAACCATGTATATATTTGTACATCTTATTTTATTTCCTTTATCTCGGCTGGTCGCCTTGATAATTTTACTAGCGCACTGATACTGCGTCTAGTGAAGAGATATGAATTATCCCCCCCCCCCCTTGTGTGTAAGGATTTGTCTCCCCTGTAGTCATTTCACTCTTACGAGAGTTGCGCCCTCTCCATTCAAGTGCGTTCCATTGTTCTCGATCGACGGTCATACGTAAACATACCGTCAGGATCGCTGACCACCGCCCAATTCAACCCCCCCCCCTTCTTTCTCTATCCACCCGTGGTGTTTACTTGAGATCATTATTCCCCTTTTATGTACATTTTATATTATTACTTTCTCCTTTTATGTACGTTTTATATTGTTACTATCAGCCATCTATTTTCCAAATCCCCTTTGTCATCATCTCCCCATTGTGCTCTAAAGCAATTTTACCAATCTGACGAATGCACCTCAGTCGAGGGCATCGATAAGATGCATGAGAGACATGTCCTAACTTGTCTTTATTTATCCGCAGCCTCCCTCAGGTGTCTGCCTATTGCCTAGTTATTGGATCAACGATCTATTTGCCTGCAGTTGTGCTTAGTGCTATTCAGCGCTGCTATTGCCTATTTATCGGATTACTTACCTGCCTATTTGCCTACTGGCCTATCTATTGCCTGTCTATTTGCTATCGAGAATCACCTACTATTTATGTGCTTAGTGCTATTCAGCACCGCACTTGTCTACTGAGATCTACTCAACTCTACCACTTGGCGCTATCGGCATTGCCCGCCTATTCGACAGCCCACCTGTCAAGCTATTAGGTGCGACTTCCCTATGGATTCAGATCTGTGTGAGACGTCATAGCTACGCCAACCCTTTGCAACTCACTGGACATATCCTGTCAACTACGCTGCCCACGGCAGATCAGCTCTGCCCGCAGTAACCTTGTGCCCACGGTAGCCGGCCACCCGCCCTACTGTGCCCACTACAGATACTAGAACTTGGGACTGAGACTCCACAAGAACTATATCGCCGGCGTCCCTCTATCCGCTAGAGCGCCACCTCCAGCTGCAGAACCTCAAGTCAGGACACAGCCAGCTGCGACATCAACAGGACAACCAGCTAAGTCAGAGGACAAAGTGACATACTCTCATTAGGTGCAAGAGTGATGATTAAACATAGAATATACTAGAGATAGATGCAAACCCTCCCCCTTTTTATTCTTATATGTATATTTATGTAAATAAATATTCTTAATTTTTAACTTTTGTATCTATCTTTCATTGCTTTGTCTCGTTGCGTGCCTGCTCCCGATTCATATGCTGATAAGTGGGGGTGTGATTGCTATCAAAAATAATCATCCCCTAGACATAAAACGTGCCAGACACACGTCACATTTCCCCACCTGTCACACCTGAGATATAAAGACCGAGAAGCGTTACATATAAATGTTTGCGCCAGAGATGAACTTCTGCAGAAAATCGCTTCGTCTGAGAAATATAATACTTATAGTAATTTTACAGTCTATAATTTACTGACATTTCATTAATTGATTAGTTTGGCTCGTTATTTTTTGTTTAAGTTTACAAGTTTAATTGGCCCTTTGTTTATTATCTTCCTTTGTAGGACATTGTCCTCTTTTCTGTCCTCACTTGATATTCCTAGTTATTAGATGCTTGACAAAATGTCATCCTGTGTTAATATAGTCAACCTAGAAATGTTAAAAACATAACTAATGGCTAAGTGGATCAAACCTCAATGATATGAAATATGTATAATGAAATTCAGGATGCACAATTCGCATGTATTACATGTTAAAATGAAGAGCATAATAACAATATATACATATATCGTGTCTTTTAAAGGGAAACTCCGATGCTTTTTCAAATTTGAGTTGTTGACATATTTAAATTCTGCGTAAAAAGTTGTAATAGTAAACATTTTATCATTTTTTATTTAAATGCTTAGAAACATTTCTATTTAATAAATTTGTCAGTAAATTCTTAATGACATCTCCAAAAAAAAAACGGGGTTCTATGAGATTTTGTTTTAAACCATGTCAAATTTCACTTCCCTCAACAAGACTGAAAGAGAAACTAGATTTGACCAATCGTATCGCTTCATTTTACAGTAGCTGTTAGGCTGTTAGGCTTAGTGACGGCCTAGGCCAGAGCTATGATACAGTTATATATAGATAGATAGATTTAAAAGCATTAGGACAACCAACTCGAGAAAAAAAGTAACATTTTCATCTAAGCCCCTCCCTGTCCCAAGAAGTAAATAGATCGTAGGTCTGACTGATTAGACCACAAACTGGTCAGTGTAAGTCTAGTCTAGACTACGTGTAGTCAGTCATGACAAGACAACCAAGCGATAGTGTTTGTTGTGTATTGAGTGGTCAGGCGAGAAGATACACACTGCCGTGGTTAGTCAAGCATGTAAATCTCCTTTAACACGCATTTTTTTTCTTGGCTTACAAGATCTAGATCTAACTGCATAGACGAAGATATATTTCTTTTACGAGAATGTAAACACTACAGTATGGTTTTCCGTTATACGATAAGTCGATAGATTAAATTAATAGGCATGTGTGACGTCACATAGAAACCCGGTGAAAGCCTGACCGTTTTGGTTGCGCAGGAAAATTACGTCAGAAAAATATCAATTACTAAGTTATTATTGCAAATAAAAACAATATAATAATATATTCATTATCAAAACACATATTATATCAAAAAGTGTCAAAACCATCGGAGTTTCCCTTTAACAAATAATAGGTGTCGTGGTGGCTAAGTGGTAAAGCGCTTGGCTTCCGAACTGAGGAGTCCCTGGTTCGAATCGCGGTGAAGATTGGGATTTTAAATGTCGAGATTTTAATGGCGCCCTTGATTCCACCCAACTCTAATGGAAACATGAGAATTAGTAAGGGATAGTATAGGCGGTTGGTCGTTGTGCAGGCCACAAGATACGCTCGTTAATCATCGGTCATAGAACCCGATGACCTTTACATCATCTGTCATATAGACTGCAAGGTCTGAAAGGGATGATTTACTTTTGCTTCATTAACTAACACCAATGAGTGCTAAAAAGATTGCACAATTTGTGAAGAGGAGTAGACACATGAAGAGCAGTACAACGGTTGTAATGTATAAGTATCATCCTCCCTGGCATACTTTCTTTAAATATGGGTCTTGGTCTTAGTCCTGAGCCAAAGCATTACTTCACAGCTACGCAAAAGACTTGCCAACTTGTATAGGGCGGTATACAAGGAAGGTGAAACAAACAAAAATAAGATGGATGGTCAATGGGAGATGGTCAATTGGAGATGAGTGCTCTCGGATGTAAGATAAGGCTGACTTTGGGATAGAAAGGATAACGTCTATCGTTCTCCAAGATCGACAGATGCTAGGCCTAGAGGGTAGGGTGGATGAAGGTCACAAGTGTCGAGCTCTAAAAAATTGAGTGTATTTAGGCGAAGGTAGACTCTTATTATACAGTAGAAAGACTTTTGTCACAATGGTCGTGAGTTCGAATCTTGCCTGCTCCATCTACAGCAGGACTTAACTATCTCCATTTTCTGAGAGAACGGCCGAAACTTGTATATATATATATAAGCAGAAATGTGTCGCAGTGTAGGCAATTAGGCCGACTTATAGTAATGTTAGTATTACTCTCTTCTCCCTAAGGACCTGACCTCTTATTTCGGTCCTGCTTTAACAGCCACATATTAAAAGAGATTGCGGCACTTGTTATAATTTTTAATAACCACAACTCGTTTCCTACGGCTAGGATTTGTTTCTTAGCTGTGAACGAATGCCATGAATTCGTCTTTAATACACAAGTCATGAATAATGATGGCTTCCAGACTGGCAAGATGTAGGCGAAATTCGTCTCACTTGACAGAGATAATATAAATAGCTTCATCTAAGCAAGGGAAGTCGTACAGATGGCAAATTCAGATACTTTCATTAGCGAATCTCCCCTGTAAGTTCGTTTCATCTTTTCGTATATCGGTGTCGGGAAAATACTTTATCAACAGACAGTACCGACAAGTCCATTGTCAACTACCAGGTAAGGAATCGATTTGGACTGTAAGTCCAGACATCCCTCATGTAAGCGTATTTTTTTTTTATATTCAATTCTCAAGTAAAACCTCAACATATCTACTAGGAACAAAATAAACTTGAGTTTTAATTATTCAATATTTGAAATGTTCCCATTCAGTGTAGAAGTATACGAGAAGACAAAAGAATAGAATGTCAAACGAATTCAAAATCTATTTAAAATCACTTAAAAACGACTGTTTTGGCCATGCAATATTATCGCGAGTGTTCGTCTCTTCATTTCCTCTAGTGTTCACCCTCGTTTATGCAACCACATACATCAATCCTGCTATAAAGTGTTTATCAGACACTAGAGAGAGAGAAAAAGAGAGAGAGAAAGAGAGAGGGAGAGACAGGGAGAGAGAGAGGGAGGGAGAGAGAGAAAGAGAGAGAGAGAGAGGGAGAGGGAGAGAAAGAGGGAGAGAGGGATAGAGAGAGAGAGAGGGGGAGAGAGAGAGATACATAGGCACACACCGCACAAAATGAAACCCACCTTAAATAAATTATATGATCTTTCTTTTTTCTTATATTTGCAATTCTTATTGTTATCTATTAAATAAATGGAAATCTGAGCTTGCACTTATCGAAATTTTTATTTTCCGATGAAAGACATTTCAACCTTGTAAAAAAAAAAAGAATGCTTTTAGTTTGAATTCCATGTTAACATTGTTAGCTTTCTTTTCCCGTTGCCACCAAGAAATCAAACGTTAACCTCAACTCAATATTCTGATTTTAGGACACGGAATGATGACATTAAAATGAAAAACCAGGGGATGTCGTCTCAATAGTCCCCGGTTTGAACCCTGTCCACCGCCATCTCCCACCGTCATTCGGGAGGTATGTGCTCGGATGTAATACTCTTGTAAGTCTGAAAGAACGTCCGAAACATGTAAACCAATTTAAAATAATCTTTATTACTGTTCGGACATATATATTTCTAGGCGATTTCGCACAAATTACTCCAGGCTGGCATAGTGCAAGAAAAGAGAGTCTTTATAACCTTGATTGTAGAACACGTTGTTTGTTTGTTTGTTTGTTTTGTTTGTTCGTTTTGTAGATCTTCAGGCAATATGCTTTTTAAATTGTTTTCATTTGTGCATGTTTTCATATAAAATAGTCTCGATAACAAATGTTCTCAGTAGGAAACAGTTTATAAGCCAAAACCACCATATGCTTGCACAATAAATTAAGCAGTTCTAGAACAGCGGTTCTCTAACTGTGGGACGCTGGGTCCTTAACAAGGGGGCGCGACGTCCTCGCAACAAAAACAAACTGGTCAATTTTTTTTTTAAAGAGGCAAATACAAAGTTGCATTATCATTGTAGTTACCAATCCGTGTTTTGATAACCATGGAAACGGACATTATTAACAAATAAATGTTTAAAGCTAAAGACGTCGTTTGATTTTCTGATAAGGTCCTTGTAAAATGTATAGCGTTCTCGCTAGAGGCGTCTCCAACAACATCGACTCAAAACATTTTGAAGATTTTTTCAAAACTTCTCCGCTAACTTGACTCTTCTCGACTGTCGTGTGACGGAATGGTCAAAATGTTCCCGCCTGCTATACATCGTTATGTTGACCAACCCTCAGTGATAAAAATATGAAAAAAAAATGTCAAGAAGTCATGCTTTAAAAAAAAGGATAACCTTAGAACGATCACGCCCATGACAGACGTATGTGCCTCTATATGTACCTCAAATCGTAGAATGTCCCTTGTATAAACAGTATGGCCAGTAAAGCCTCCTTCTATATCATACTTAATTTGACCTAAGACTTATATATTATACGTCAATACGTCACTTTGAACTTAAATCCTTTTTTTAACAATTTCTCTTCTTACTAGAAAAAAAGTTTTTGTAGAGGCTAGGAGAACGAATTTCTAAAGTTCGAAATGCAAAAAATCTGTTAGCGCCGGAGGTCCGCCCCTGATTCCGATTGGGGAGCTTACAGCACCCTCCCCCCAGACCCTCTTGCACCTAGTGGATCCTAAAATAAATTTAAAATCTGGAAAATACGCGCCAAATAGCTATAATTTTAAAACATTCTTCTATCTTACATTACATTCTTAAAACCCTGGCAGACGACACTTTTGGAGTCTACAACGCTACACCAGATATCCAATTGGCTTAAATGGAGGCGGGGGGGGGGGGCAGGGCGCGAACACAAAATTTTGTCATGGGAAAGTGGGGGGGGGGGGTGCCGGTACAAGTTTGAGAAACACTGTTCTAGATATAGAACTCTACTATATAAAGTAAGACTGTCGTTGAAGATGCCTGCTCCAGCGCGCGCCAACGTGGGAATCAGTCTGTGCTTTACGTGCTTCCTTTTAAAACTAAGTGCTAAATTAGGGTCCACGCGCCAGGAGATAATAACACAGACGTGAGCGCGCGTGCTTTCGAAGCGGAAACAAACTATGATATTTTTTTTTGAATCCAATATTTTGCCCCCATTCTATCAAGCGCTGTAATTTGTTTATCTCCTGGAATCCTTAAATGAGAACTGGCTGACGAAGACTGCAAGTCTGAATGACGTCCATTTTCATCATGCCCAACTTGTGCACCTCTTGAATTCGCCTTGATGTAATATAATAATGCTGATAAAACCTTATCCATCTAGGTTCATATAAAGTAGACTCAGTCATATATGCTGAAACAAGCTATTTAGGTAGACCTAGTCATATATATATATATATATATATATATATATATATATATATATATATATATATATATATATATATATATATATTGATATAAATTGTTAATTTAGACTTAATTTTGCATGCAGGTAATAGTTGTTAGTTTAGACCTAATTTTACATGTTTGTAATATTTGTTAGTTTAGACCTAATTTTACATGTTTGTAATAGTTGTTAGTTTAGACCTAATTTTACATGTTGGTAATAGTTGTTAGTTTAGACCTAATTTTACATGTTGGTAATAGTTGTTAGTTTAGACCTAGTCTCATTCATAGTCGATGACAACACATTTATCAATCAAGCAATTAACCAATTAGTAAATCAGTTAGTGGTAATTAATTAATTTGTTTTACACAGTAGACCTACATATTCAAGCATTAACCTTATTTACTACTAGATTAGTTTGCTATTTTGCATCTCTTGTATGTCTTTTGATCTCTCAAAGCGACTTGAGCCTACATTATGTACATTATGCCAGCATCAAAGGAACATTTATGCCAAGTTTTATCAAGATTGTTCCAACGGTTTTGCTTTTATTCGGGATATATATACATGCATAGGCCTACATACGAGTTACTTTCTGCTTTATATATTAGACGAACTCAAGTGATTCCTTATCATGTATAGAGTTACTACACTGTTTGAAAAAAGTAGTAGTTGTTCAAATAAATACTGTAACTAGACCTAGATGTTTAATCTTCGGCTATGTCTATTTTCCAAGTCATACAGTAACAACATAGGTTTTAAAGTGAGGATCATTGCACAATAATATTACATTGTATGTTGCTAGATACATAAAACCTTGGTTAAAACTTAAGCCAAATATACAATAACTATTTAGGGCCCTACTTAATGTTTACACATAGGCTATTTACACAATAATTGTACACTCTAGATTTAAATTTAGACTAGTTATACTATAATTGTACAACAATTGTTGCAAATTATGCTAGTCACATTATAATTGCAAACGCTTAAGTTAAGATTACACAAAAAACCTGTATGCAACAGGCTATGGATTTAAGCTAGTTACACAATAATTGTACATTCTAGGTTCCCACTTAGGCTTTTTACACAATAACTGTACAATCTTGTTTTAAAAACTTAAAACTAGTTACACAATAACTATGTTTGAGCTAATGCTAGTTGTACAATAATTGTATACTAGTCTGTTAAACCCTAAAGCAGTGTTCTGAATCAGATTCTAGGTTTAAACTAAGACTACAGTACACCGAACACCCTCCTTCCCATCCCCGCCTCCTGTCTTTCCCGATATAAAATTCTTCCACTGCCCCTGTTAAGTCGTGTTGAATACATTGAAACCTCATTAACATAGGCGTGTCAAGTAGGGTGCTCCGTGAGGACCGCACATTAAATAAGCTTTAGGGGTATATTAACGAATCGTCAAAGTGACACGGGCGTGAAGGCAGAGAGGTGGGTGCCGGGGTGGGGAGGGAGGGTGAGCAGGGGGAACGGTGCGTGAGAATCACCGAAATCCATTTGAATGAGTGACAAATCAAGTCTGCCTTTAGTGAAATGGATCAGTTTGATTCCCATCGTTTCTTGGGTAACAAGGAGATGGGGGGGGGGGGGAGGGAAGATACAATCACGTGAAAGGGGAGAGTTCTGGGCGTCTTGAGACCCGGCACAATGAGACAATGTCAAGGACGGAAAATAGATGAATAAATAAACTTACTATTTCCCGGCCAGCTGGACTGTGAGATTGTGTCCATTTAGCGTATGTTCGACATAGAACGCGTGTTTAAGTAGGATGTGTTTCTGTGTTTAATGAATGATGACATTGACAAAACATGTGCTCAACTATAAGAGTATATTTTATTTTCATTACTGCTCATTATTCATTGTAGTTTAGATGATCTAGGTGTCTAGATAATTGGCAGAAAATTGTCTTATTCGAATTTATAAAAATAATACCTAATTAGACCTGACCCCCTTTACCCACGTTTTGAAATGACATCCTGGCCTTAGCTACGTTCTCATTGCTCTTCTCTCTTGGAGACAAATATTAGATGCGGCAGCGCCATTTTATGACTGAAGGAGACCGAAATGACGATTAGCTAACTTCTATGAGAAGATCTGCGTCAAGAGTGGCAAACTATGTGGGTCACAGCTGGGTTTTCGTAGCCCCAAAAATTACTGCACTCTCTCCTAATAGTTTGATTGCAGAGCTTTCACTGTATATGCAGTTAACTCTCACCACTTTTTTTACTCTTCTAATTTTATCTACTTTTTAAAAATTGGTGACTAACAATTCTATGATTACACTTGAATCAGTCCATAAAACAATAGCTAGACACACCAAAACAATAGACATGATCTATTTCTATATATTCGTTCCTTGTTCAAACCGGTGGCCAATAAGGGGAGCAAAGCTGTTCTATTATAGCATCAGTATTTCTTTTTGTATATCGGGCCAATACTACTGGCGTACGCGGCCAACCATTATTTATCGATAAGCAGAAGTGTGACGTCATTCAGAGATGGTCTGACGGCCCTTCATCTCCGTCTGAGTGCATGGGTCTACGCTGGAGGCAGCGGGTGGGGAAGGTGGCAATGTAATTTTTTTTTTTTAGCTGTCGACTCGGGCACTAGTGAAAACAAGAAATGGTGTATGCGTGTGTGTGTGTGTGTGTATGGAGCAGTGTGGGGGAGGGAAGAAGATGGTTTATCAGCTTCTAAGATGGCAGCATCTTCGAGGTTCAAACTCATGTTTATTCAATACCCAACATGTGGATATTCTCTTCACTCTGTTTGCTAAAAGAATATTCTGAACTGACTGCCCGACCACCCACCCCCTTCCATTCCTCTTCCTTCCTCTCCTATTACCCCCACCCCCCAAAAACAACCGTACTCTCTTAAGAATGTAGGGTGTCCAAACATGTGGACATATCTCTGTTCTGCATCAGTCCAGATATAGTGGAACCTGAACACATTCAAGGGCGTTAAGTCGATTACCTTTATAAATAAAGTCTGTGTGAGATTACAGCGAGGATAGAGAACTGATTCTACTTTTGTTTTCATTTCACAACAAATCCTTTTGTTGTTCTACATCATCTCAAAGACAGACATATTGGCTCTAATTTTACAAGAAATTAACAAACCAGTTTTTTTATATTTACATTTACCCTTAGTCTGTTGGACCGTTGGAGCACCATGCTGGATTTGTTAACGATCTCCATTCCTCTCTGTCTTTTGCCTTAAATAGAACCTCCTTCAATGACAGGCCCGTCCATTCTTTTATGTCATCTTCCCATCGCTTTCTCTCTCTGCCTCTTCTTCTTCTTCCTGGTACTGTTCCCTGAAAGAAGGTGTTTGGAACCCCGAAGACCTTGTAGTATGGCCAGAGATTTTTAGCTTGTGTTTTTTATTTTACGATAGTTAGTAGGTCATCGTGGGGTCCAATCTCTGCAGTAACCCCGTCTCTGATTTCTTGGTTTGTGATGCGGTCTTTAAATGTGTTACCTAGGATCCTTCTGTAGCATCTCAATTCGATTGCTAGGATCCTCCTCTCTAGCTCTGCAGTCAGCGTCCAAGACTCACAAGCATTTAAGAATGTTTGATATATAGAAAAACACAATACACAGAAAGCCATCTTAAAATCCCTGTATTTACGAAATTATTTCAAATTCTATAACAGCATTAATTAATTCACAGACACACAAGAATATGAAATAAAACTGCTATCCTACTTTTGTTAGACCAATATTAAAATAAACGTCCTCTGTTTGGGATCCTTAACTCAACAAAACATAAAGACACTAGCAGAAACGCAAAAAAAGTGCCGCAACAAACGAAAATTTCAAATTTGGTTAGAGAAATACCACAAGTGAAATCACTAATTTTAAAGACACTTCAGGACAGAGGACTAGAAAGTGGCATATCAATAATTAAATAAAACACTGAATTATAATTTACAAACACAAAAACACAACCTAATTAAAACCTAATGAAATACCCAGAGAGACCAAGATGAAGGCACAAAAAATGTGTATGAAGTGCTTATTTTTCCCACAGTGCCAATAGAGCATGGAACGGGTTGCCTGAATCAGCCAGAGAAAATATTGACAAAGTCTCTAATCAACATGCACGACTAGATAAACACACGGACACGCGGAGGACGTTATTATCTTCTCTTTTGAAGGAACGTCTGTCATTTATAAGATAAAAAGAGTTCCAGCGCATTATTTAGTTTGATGTAGTTAAAAGTTGGAATCAGCCGAACTAATGCCGACTCGGAAGTTAAAGCTATACTTTAAATAAAGAGCTTTTTTTGTTTGTTGTTAAAATGTCCGTGTCTGTGTAGAAGGCACTAACGTAAGAGACTTTCTGAAGACTATTTTATCATCGTTTAGTGTTTTTTTTTTTTAAAGTTCTTTATACAATCAACATGTCTCCTTCCCCCTCCTCCCCACCCCCCAAAACCTTTCTCGGAATGGTCATCTCTTATTTGTTGCGTCTGCTGTTAAACTTTTGACCATATTTTGATGAAGATTCAGAATTTGCTTTAAGTTGAAAACTATTTTTTTGCCTATGTCAGATGGAGGTATGGCGAGAATGAATGTTACTTTAATATTTTGATATGTTTGTTATATCCATTTGTTTTGTGAATAGTCTTGCACGTGTTATGAACTGAATGAGAGTGTGTTAGTCAATGAGGTCTTGTTCCCGGTCCAGTAAGGTTGGACGTTGCTTTCTGGACTGGTGTTATGTATATATGTTTCATAGAGTTGATGCACTGGTGTTTTGTGTATTAAATATTTATTGAGAGTCGATGTCATTGTGTGCTTATTGGATTAAAGTATTATTTATATTTCCATGGATATCTATAGTTGGAGTTAGAGTGTATCAAGTAATAATTGTTCGTAATAGTAATATTTAATATTTAAGTACCCCCGTAACGAGCCTAATGAGTCAAGTCAAGCTAAGAAATGAACCATGACAGCCTACATTCCATGGGTCCTTAAAAATGGGGCAAATCTATACATAGCTAGCTTTTATGTTGTTGTTTCTTTTTTTTTTGGGGGGGGGATGCCCGATGTTCATAATATATATGTATTGATAAGCTACGTATTTAAAAAAAATATGGCATAATCTTTTGGATATATTTAGTAGTGATAAAAATGTTTTTAAACTGTCCGTATTAAGCACAAAGTCTTTTTTATACGTCATATAGACGAATTGAAGATACCATCATTAACATTGTTTACTTGGTCTATTTCAGTTTTTCTTTTGGTCTTTCTTTTTTAAATTATTTATAACTTTTTTTTATTTAAGTACTATTACATAAACACCTTCCTCCCAAACACTCACACTTTTCTTACTGAATTCTCTTTCATATATGTTTTCTAGGTGTAAACGGAATTTAAAAAATCAAATTAAAACAAATATCAGGTTACTGAGAGGTTGAATAATGTCGATTACCCATGACAAGTATTCTATTCGTATTTTACAGTTTGTTTGTTTAATTACATCAGCCAATAAAGCAACCAATTAGTCAATCAAATCTAAAACATTTTTTTTAAGTTACAAATCTGCAAGCACTAAAGACAGTTCGCTTTTAATAAAAGTAATTTAACAAAATCCCAAAATCCCAAGAACCCTTCGGTTCGTAAGCCAAGCACTCTACTACACAGCCACCATGCCCCCCCCCCTTATATATTGTATACTTGGCTAGATCTGTGTCCCAACATTTCTGAGATGGCGATGTAAGGAGTGTGTTTCCTATCTAAATACTGGACAGCATACTACTACTTCAATACATTTGGTGTCGGAAATCATTGCTCTCATATGTACTGACAGAGTAATTAAAACGCTAAAGATAGTGAGTACAACTGAATACCTAAAGATAGTGAGTACAACTGAATACCTAAAGATAGTGAGTACAACTGAATACCTTCTTTTCTGAAACTGGTCAAAAAGGACAAGCATCTCAGTTATCCATTTTTTAAAAATCTACAGCAATCAGCACTTTCAAGCCCAGGCGATTAAACAAAAATAGTAAATACATTAAATATATTTATATCTCCTCCTTCGTGATCGAACATGATCACGAGCTCGATATTGGCCATGGAGTCCCTTTTTTTCGCTTACAAAAGCCGGCCGCACAGAAGGCACGGAATGTGCAAATAGTCAAAACTACAAATCAAGACCTTAAAACTAGGCTACATATCAACACCTTAAAACTAGGCTACATATCAACACCTTAAAACTAGGCTACATATCAAAATCTTAAAACTAGGCTACATATCAACACCTCCAAACATTGCCATGACGAAATGGATTAATTCTTGTAAAGAATGGAAACGAATACATGTCTAATAAAAAAGCCATTATAACATTGGATCATTTGGCTTGACTTTTAGTGTATAGTTCGATCCAATACGGAATTTAAAAATGTATAAATAAATCTAAGAAATACGTTGATTAACTAGTAAAGGGAAACTATTTAGAAACTTTTACAAATATCTTGTTTGCGGGGATTATCTGTCCTTTGTTTATGCACTGTTTCAGCTCAGTTTATTCCGTAATGCAAGAAAATTGCAGTCAAAATTAAATGTGGAATTCATAGAGAATGTCTTATTTGGCCACGTGACTTAATAAGTACCCGGATGAGTGAAATTAATTTTTTTTTTAACCAATGACGTCTGATTTATTTTTAAATATGAAAGTTTGACAGTTTCAAGTATATAGTTACAATGTGACAACAAATTTGGGTTGATACGTATACCTTGTTTCGAGAAATGGACACAGTACACGAGGAGTTGGCAAAGTGAGACCCCTGGGACGCACGCGGCACTCCGATAGATTAAAGTTTTTTCTTTTTTAAAATCCTGTAGCTAACTGCTGTTTTTTTTTCTTACATAGCTTATATGCATTCACTCTGTCTGGTAAACAAGTTTGAACACGTTATTTCTCCAAAGCCCATTCCCGAATCAAGTTAAAACTTTGGGCAATTATTTATTGGCAAAGACAATACATACATAAAATAATAAATAACCAATTAGTCAATTAATTACTTTTAAAATAGTATTTTGTTTCATACCTTCAAGCAAATTATTCAGAGATATGATTAAATATTTGAAGTTTTGTCCCTTTAGATAATTGTACACGTTATTTTTCGGTTCAAATTGAAACTTTAAACAATTACTTATCGTACCTAACAAAACATGAATCAGTAAAAATTTTAACCATTTAGTGAATTAATTATTGATAATTAATCATTCTATTTGATATCGAAAAAGGGAAATAACGTCTACATTATTGAGAAATATAGTTGTAGATGTGGAGTTATTTTCCTTAGATAATCTATTTTTTTTAAAGTATTTTTATATTTTGGTTCTATCCATTTCTAAAACTGTTAAGCAGCAGGTCAAGCGATCGTACCACTAGACCAGTACAGTGTTTAAGAATTTAACATTGCGTCGGTACAGAATTTAACACTAAACCTTTACAGAGCTTAATAACAGGTCATACGAGTTTAAGTCTTTACAAAGTTTAACGCTAGGTCATTAGACAACATGTCATTAGAATCCAACTGTATATCAGCACTGAGCTTAACACTAGCTCATTTCAGAGTTTAGTTCCCCTTTCAGACCTTGCGGTTTATAGGGCAGAGGATGTAAAGATCATCTGTTTCTGTGACCCAAGGTTAACGAGGGTGTCATGTGGTCAGCACAACGACCTATGCCTTTATTTTTTTCCCAACTAATGACAGGTACCCCTTAGAGCAGGGTGGACTCAGGGAGGCACCCTAATGATCCCGAAATTAAAAAATCCCAGTCTTCACCAGGATTCAAACCCGGTCATTTCGGTCATATCTAACCCTAACACAAGATCACAACATAATTTATCAAGTCATCACAAAGTTTAAAAAAAAAATGTAAGGAGTCCAGTGGAACTTGTTTCTTGGTTCCAATGCTTATATAATGGTGTGTTGTTGTTTTTATCGATGAAGGGATTCAATAGTATTCTGTATACCCGACTTTATTTCTTTAACCACTGAGCATCTCTTCAGTCTACACCAGCTCTGAAGCTGTATTGAAGGAAGAGGGTTTTCCGGAAGGTCAAGGACCAAGTTCTTTACCGGTGGAAGCAACAATTGCAAACAACAACAATCAAACAATCAAAGAAAACATCATTTCATCGAGATAAACTTTGAATTTATGGAAAAGATTATTCTGAGAATGAAATTGACGTTGTACTTCCTGTGCTTGAATGAGCCAATCAGAAACGTTTCCCGTCTAAACATACATTTATTATAAGCTCTGTTAATAAGGAGATTTTATTTCCTCGAAGGAAAAAAAAATCATAATGACGTAACCTACAAACAAGATGTTAGCCAAAAAAAAAAATCTGACTAGAATATTTTTCCCAAAATACTCAGACTCAGAAGACGGCAGAAAAAAAAAACAACAGAAAAAAAAAACCTGAAGAAATTACGTGCCCTTTGATAAAAAGGAACCATTTTCCCCAACTTAGCTTGGGGCACTTCTATGTTGTAGTGGTCTGTTGGACATTCCCCAAGTTTGGCGCGTCTTTTTATACTTCCAACAGACAAGAGTTGTTTCCCTCGAGTACTAGATATAGCTTGCATGTTTCATGAAGGAAAAATGTAAAAATGAAGTAAATGACAAATCTAATGAATTAAAAAAAGTATTGGATTAGAAACAAACTTCTTTCTTGTGATATCAGAAGAGTAAATAATTTGATAGGAATTTCTTTTTGGTATAAGTATGTGCCTTCAAGAACATTTCCTAAAAAAAATAATTTTGTTTATTATCTTTGAGAAACAATGTCTTACTCTTGTGCAGTACACATAACAAAGCGTAAACAACGTTAGCAAACAACATCTAGTTTCAAACCGCAGTCTTACTTACACGTTATACTTACTTTGACATCAGATATCACCTCATTGCCTAGGCCATAAAATTCCCCCCCCCCCCGTTTTTTTCCATTTTGACTATTAGAGTTTTCTTTATTTCATATATCTTTCCACCTTCCTTTAATATAATAATCAATCTTTAATTAGATGTATCTAAGTCACACTTTGTTTTCAATCTAGTTACTCTTGTCTGACCACAGGCTACCTCTGGAGACACGCGTTCAAGTTCAACGTCGTCGGTCAACCAGTTTATGAATGGAGACTCAACGTCCATCGCTTAAGTCCATCTCTGCTGCTCGGCACCCCCACCTGCTCGGCTCATAGCCCAGTAAGACTGACCAGTGCTCCGTAGAAAAGGCCAGATTTGTTCGTGGGGTGACCGTTTCTGTTATGACATGCCAAAGATGGAATGCTTTGTGTAAATAATGTTGCATTCCATATAGTAATGAGGAGATCTACCTACTTTATATTCTTCACTGTTTTAAGACTTTGACTTTCATGCAACATAATAAGAAAAATCCACCTTCGCACAAATGTAGTTAAACGGAAGCTTATCATCGTGTAGCTTGTTTTGAAATAGTGTGGTATCCTTAAGACAAACTCAATCAGAAATTAGTTAATAGTTTATCTTTGTATCTTTGTTTCAAATTAGTTGGAATCGAGATTCTAGATCAGTTCAAAGCACATAGTAATGTTATAATTTTGTATCCGTCACAAAGAAGATTTAATCAAATCAATTTTTATTTCATTTTCTGCCTTTGGAATTAATTCCCCTTAAGGCCTACTTGTGATTTACTTTCAATAGTGTAACACCTATTCAGGCCTCGTACTACCCTTGTGATTCGCGGGGACTCTCTTTTAGTTCATAATGAACTTCACCTCTTAAATTAAGCTTGTATCGAATTCATATTTTTCACAAATTATATATCAACGCACTCTCTGCCTGTGTGTCTGGTAAAAAATTTACGTAATTTCCCCCCACAAACTTACTCGGATCAAGTTGAAACTGTGCACAAATATTTATTGTACCTAAAAAAACATGAATCAATAAAAGAAATATCCAATTAGGTAAATAAATTAATTACTGATAATCAATCATTTTGCTTGATACCAATAAGGGAAATTAATCCTTCAGTATTCAGTTATAGGCCTATGGCTAAATAATGTGGGATTTTGTCCCATTAGATTATTGTACTAGTTAATTTTCACAGACCAATTCTCGGACTAATCCTAAGCTTTAAAGAATTATTTATTGTATTTGACAAAACATAAATCAATGGGAAAAAAAAACTAATTAGTAAACAAAGTATCGGTAATTACTTATGTTGTTGTTTGATATCGAAAAAGGGAAATAACTTCTACACTATTAAGAGATATAGCTATTCCTTTAGATAAACTTAGTTTTTAAAAAAGTATTTTTATATTTTACTTGTTTATTTTTTTGTATTTAAATATCGAAACGAAATATAAGAATATCTACAATAAGTATTTTTTTCCTTATCTACGCCATACTGACGTCTGAATTAAACATTCGTTAAGCACTGCTACACTGCTATTATAATTTTAAAGAAATAAAGAACCATACGGCATGAAATCGCCAGCCCTAGGCCGATTTGACCGATTGCTCCTAATTGCTTCGATTGCTCCTATAGGGGCCCCACAATTTACATTTAGCATATCACAATCAGTCACGGCTCTTGTCACAGGCTTTTAAAGATGTAGGACTTAGAGGGTTAACCTATTTAGTGTATCGTAGGATTGACGTAACTTTAATTAACCCACTGGCGCTTATTGCGTTAGAGTTGCTACCTAACAAATAGTTATAGTTGTTACTGTAAAAAAAATTAGAAGAGGGGCTTAGCAAGCATCCATTAAACAGGGCCCCGCAATTCGTAAAGCCGGCCTTGGTCTCCAACATATTAAAAAAGACACACGGGGACAGATGATGTACATCTCTTCTTTTAATATGGCCGACGGCTAACCAGGGCGCCATCTGGCCAGCACAATGACCAATCGCTTTTACTCCCCCAAGGCATTTTAAGTATCCATCTAAGTTGAGTGGACTCGGGGAGGCCCCAAATTCCCGAAGTTGTTAATGGTCGTTTGTAATCTAAGCTTTACTTACAGACAAAGTAAATGTTTAGTAATGTCACTGACTCCAATCAATACTACAAATATTTCGTTTCTATGTATTGCAGATACTATGGATCTCCATGAATACACTACAGCCTTGTCGTTTCTAAACACTGTGACAATGGGACCACAAGAAATGACGCCTCTGCATTTAGTTTGTCATTAATGATGACGCCTCACTGAAGTTTACAATCATGATTGGCGTTTTCCAAATTTAATCTCTGGAATCTTCTAATTCTTAATTCAGTCACTAAGAATCCTAATTCAATCGCTGGAATGTTGAAATTTCTAACTAAATCACTTGAATTTTTAAATTAATTCAATCACTGGAATCTTGAAATTCCTAATTGAACCGCTGGAATCTTCAAATTAATTCAATCACTGGAATCTTGAAATTCCTAATTCAACCACTGGAATTTTTATATTGCCAATTCAATCAGCGGAACATTTAAATTAATTTAACCATTGGAATCTTGTAACGTATTCATTCACTGGAATCTTGAAATTAATCTTTTCATTTTAAACCCTTACCTGTTTCATAGGAGTTTGTTGTCTAATTGGAATTATATAGTCGATAAAAATAAATCAAAGATTTAAGTCAAGCATTTAGTGGAATGACTTCCTTGCCCGCAGCGCCCTTGGCGCCTAAGGAAGAAGGGATCAGCTCCGGAAGTGGAAATGTTGAGCCACCAGACGTCACCAAATCTGTTCAAGTGACTTCCGGATCGTGGTCTTCAAAGCACAGCGGGTCTTCTGCTTCTGGTGATGGCGACTCTCTGACGACCGCGCTGCACTCTCACCTTGATCACGGTATTCTAAGCCATTTGGACATTGTCCACTCTCGACCGGACAATAAGCGTTGTCATGGCAACGGATCACCTGCAATAATTAAATACCAGTGTTCGCCATTCACCACGACGATGGGTTCGCTGACCTCTTCCGCCTCCCTTTCGGCCTCCACGGTCATGCCTTCCGCCCCTGTCACACCACAACAGGAAGCTTTCTTCCCGCCCAAAATTTTCACGTCCGATAAAAAAAAGCCTTCGAAAAAACTCGGGCCCATTAGCGGTGACGTCACCGATCCTCGCACCCGTTCGGATGTCGGATGTGTCTCAGATAAAAACGCAACTAATAACTCCGCGAGGGGGCATCGATCGCCCCGCGTCACGTCACATGCAAGAACGTCACCTGGTACCCCTCCTCGTCCCCTGCCACCCGACAGCCCCGGGGAGGCAGAGGAGCGGCGGGGAGAGGGGGACACGGATTCGTCTGCTCAGAGCTCGGAGGTTGTCGACAGCTCGAAATCTGTGCCCGTTCCATCGACTGACGCTTCGCCGAGCGACGCCTGCACCCCCGCCATCCACCACTGCAGTGGCGAGTTAGCGCCATGGGAATCGCCTGAATCCGACTGGAGGAAGGATAAAGTACAAGGTAGGTAATTGCTTGTTTGTATGTTTGCACACGGCGTGGGTCAGACTCTCTTGTCGCTTCTAAAAGTATTGAGTCCAATGCACGGTTATTGACATGTTTATGCATCCATAACGTAGGGTAGTTTATATGTATTTTTGTCCACTTTGCACTCTGCAAATTATCCGATCTACTTAGAATTACAACTAGATGCAGTATGTTTATTCTATATCCACGTTTTAAACTCTTAAGACTTCACATTTAATCTACATACAAAAAAGTTTACAGGGGCGGACTGGGTGTCGAAATCGGCCCATGGATTTCTATACAATCCGGCCCATAAATTTCATATTATACGATGGACATCCAATTCTAGGTCTACCTGCTCTCAAAGTCATTCTGTTCAGTTTGATAATGTATCGATAGCTGTACACATGCATACAGTGAATATAAACACATCGCTCAGAGGCCCCCCTTTTGTAGGAGAATACTATAAAACCTTTAACAATTTAACAAATGCCTTAGTGATATTCATGAGGCCCTTATCTTATAAAATGCAGACGTGATTTCAAATAAGAAGATGATTACTGTGGTCCTACCGGCCCATTCGGGTACCGGCCCACCGGGCATTTGCCCGAATGCCCATTAAGCCAGTCCGCCCCTGATTGTTTACATACATCATGTTTTCATCTGTATTCTAAAATTCAACTTCCTCGATTTAAAACAGTGTTAACACATTAATTACTTAATGAAGGATTTTATTCGTTATTTAAATATATTGTATAGATATACTAAATTGTTTCAGAACCAGATTAACTTTAAGAGCGTATTTAGAATTATATCAATATTCAGCGTAGCTTTACTGGTTTGAAATAATACAATTCTTAAACATTACCCTAAAAATAATGATGTTAAACCTTTATATGGCTTTGCCGCAGTTGTGAGATGACGTAATTCGTGTTATAAATATACAACATTATGTTATTAGTCAGTAGTAGGTTAATCTCTAACATAACCTATACTAATGTGTATATTATCGTATATTATCGAATCAAGGTAGCCAAGTGTCAGTGCTCTTGCTTGATTCTTTACAATCATAGCGGAGTCGGTTTTATTTTATTTTATTTCAACTTCCCGTGGTCTTTGAACTTTTGGTACCTACCCTCCCTTTATTTTATTTCAACTTCCCGTGGTCTTTAAACTTTTGGTACCTACCCTCCCTTTATTTTATTTCAACTTCCCGTGGTCTTTAAACTTTTGGTACCTACCCTCCCTTTATTTTATTTTGAAATACGAGTAGGGGAGATGGTGGCGGTTTATCATTTGACTGCATGCATACGACATTGCTAAGCAGTTTACAGTTGACAGATTAAATATATTGCTACCAATGATTGCTACAGTTGACTGATTAAATATATTGCTACCAATGATTGCTACAGTTGACTGATTAAATATATTGCTACCAATGATTGCTACAGTTGACAGATTAAATATATTGCTACCAATGATTGCTACAGTTGACTGATTAAATATATTGCTACCAATGATTGCTACAGTTGACTGATTAAATATATTGCTACCAATGATTGCTACAGTTGACTGATTAAATATATTGCTACCAATGATTGCTACAGTTGACAGATTAAATATATTGCTACCAATGATTGCTACAGTTGACAGATTAAATATATTGCTACCAATGATTGCTACAATTGACTGATTAAATATATTGCTACCAATGATTGCTACAATTGACTGATTAAATATATTGCTACCAATGATTGCTACAATTGACTGATTAAATATATTGCTACCAATGATTGCTACAGTTGACAGATTAAATATATTGCTACCAATGATTGCTACAATTGACTGATTAAATATATTGCTACCAATGATTGCTACAATTGACTGATTAAATATATTGCTACCAATGATTGCTACAATTGACTGATTAAATATATTGCTACCAATGATTGCTACAATTGACTGATTAAATATATTGCTACCAATGATTGCTACAGTTGACAGATTAAATATATTGCTACCAATGATTGCTACAATTGACTGATTAAATATATTGCTACCAATGATTGCTACAATTGACTGATTAAATGTATTGCTACCAATGATTGCTACAATTGACTGATTAAATATATTGCTACCAATGATTGCTACAGTTTAATTCTATTTCTCTCGAACTCTTCGAATACATAACTAGTCGATGGCCATCTATTGCAGACTTCAACAAATCATTAAAAAATTATTAATTAATTAATAATAATAATGATAAAAATCAGTTTCACAAGAGGCAATTAAAATTAGAAGCATAGTTTCTTTCTTTGGACGAGTCTAAAACCACTCCCTTTGACCAGAACATTACATATTTGTTCGGATAACATGGGCCATCAAATCGATTGTCACGTAATACTAAGAGTTAATGTCAAGGTTGTTTTACTTTAATAAACAATAAACAGCATATTTACATTTCGAGAAATAACAGTTTTATTGTTAAATAGCGCTACAAATTGCCAAGGGAGTTAATAATAAGGTTCAGGTTATTTCTTGCCTAATGGAGAGGCTTATTTTAGTGGACGTGTAAAAACAAGGAAATGCAATAAAGGGAGATCAGTTATTAAGTTTCAAGCTTCATCAAAAGTCTACCATTATGATAAAAAAAAAACAACTATATTGTAAGCTAATAGTGTGTGTACAAACATTTTACAATTTCTACTTGAATAATTAAAGTGTTTTATTTTTCGTTAAGAAAAGTGTAATGTTCTCTTCATGTAACAATCTCTTCATGTAACAAATATCCTCCGGCTTACTATGGAATTTCGGTCATCGGATTTAACATTTGTTAATTAGCCATTAATGTCCCGCTTCTCTCAGGCCTGTAAAGAATATGGCTTAACTATTAGCACGAAGAAAATGTTACGGGACCACCTGCTACAGCATCACCCTCCATCCTCATAGACGATAACAAGCTGGATGACTTAAACGAATTCTGCTATCTGGGATCCACAATTCAAGATGACCTGGCTCTAGAAGAGGAGATTAAAAAATTCATAGGGAAGGCTGCCTTGACCTTCGCTAGACTCAGGTCAAGAGTTTGGGAAAACCAGAAGCTCACTAAAGTGACAAAAATGGAAGTCTACAAGGCATGCGTTATGAGAACACTACTGTATGGCAGTGAATCATGGACCACTTACGCAAAGCAAGAGAGAAAACTGAACTCATTCCATTTGCGATGTCTCCGTAGGATCTTGAAAATCACATGGAAATAAAAACGTGTGAAATACTAAGATCTTTGCGCGAACAGGTATTCCCAGCATCTTAACAGTCCTCAGTCAACGTCGCCTATGCTGGCTTGGACATGTTCGCCGGATGGAGGACAATCGCATCCCGAAAGTCATCCTCTACGGACAACTCGCGACTGGCTCAAGAAAAACTGGTCTCCCCCACCTCCGTTACATAAAACGGGACCTCCAATCAGTGAACATCAATACTGACCAGAGACATAGCCCTAGACCGCACTAGATGGAGAGAGACAGTGACCAAGAAAGCTACGGACAGCGACAGAACATGGGCCTCAGCTCTGGAAAAAAACGTACAATGCGAAAAATGGCCAGCTCCTCTACCACCGAAGCGAAAGCCACGTTAGCCTGTGATATTTGTGGTCGGGAGTGTCTCTCCAAAATAGGGCTCCACAGCCACATGAAAAAGTGTGCGAGATGAACCATAGTCGTTCTACGACTGAAGGAAACCAATTAACTAATTAGAAGAAGAAGCACTGCACAATTTAAACTATCCCACTTAATAACAAAATCGACAGGGTGGGATCCTTTACATGGTTTAAAGCAAGACTTTATATCCCGAAGCTCCCAACATAAGACTTGGTCAAGAACGACCAGGACTAGAAATTAGTTGTGGGTTTTCACGATAATTTTTTAACACTCTCTGTTTAGTTCTAGATTTCTTTTTTTTTTTCCAATATCCGGTTTAAGTTATTTAAAGCAATAAATAATGTACAAAAGCATAGAAAAAAAAAAGAAAGGAGTATAGAGAAATGTTTCGTTATAGGACAAATGCAGGGAAAATGCAGGGAACAGAACCTGGACTTGTACGCTGCTTTCATTGACATTACCAAACCTTTTGACACAGCTAGCTGCTATGGTTTGTGGAGGATATTTATCTCTGCTCGGATGCCCTTCCAGTGTTATTTCTGTTCTCAAACAACTGCAAGATGGTCAATAAGGTCTAATCAGGCACAATGGTCAGCTCATTAAGAGTGAGGCAGGGGTGTGTATTGCTCCAGCGCGCTTTGCATTTTTTTCATTGGAGTAATGCTGAATAGAATGTGTCGAGGTCTTGTTGAGGACATCTCCTTCAAGTTCCGCAAGGACGACAGCAACGTAAAGCGCTTACTCTCCCATACTAAAATTTAAGAGAGAATTATTGTAACCAAAATTGTTAGCTATTTTTATAGTTAATCCACTATAGATGAAAATCTTCAATCAAAATCGAATTCTTAAACTAGATTGACAAATGTCGAAAGTTTGGACTTACGATTCTTAGTAATTATGACAATAACAAACGGTAGTAGATTTGATTTAAAAAAGAAAAGACAAAGCACTCCTTTCAAATTTTAAATGACAAAGTTAAAACTACTATATGTATTCACTAGCAGTACACCCCCGCTACGCCCCGATGATTTGTTCCAAGGCTTTATATTGACCAGCATGTCCAGAACAACCCCCCCCTTCTATCCTTTATTTGAATTGTAATAAACGTGCCACGTTTTAGCCATCAACCTAACAACGATCACTTTTGAGCCATCAACCTAACAACGATCACTTTTGAGCCATCAACCTAACAACGATCACTTTTGAGCCATCAACCTAACAACGATCACTTTTGAGCCATCAACCTAACAACGATCACTTTTGAGCGATCAACCTAACAACGATCACTTTTGAGCCATCAACCTAACAACGATCACTTTTGAGCCATCAACCTAACATGCTTTTTTTTTACCCCGTGAAGTAGTGTATCTATTACAATGACATTTTACGGCCCTCTCACTATTTCTTTTTTTTTTGTCTCTCTCTCTCTCTGTCTTTTCGCTATCTAGAACCCCCATATTGTTTTCTTTTATTCTGTGCATCGTAATGTCTCCGCCATAGACTCTTGACTTGATTTGGAAACACACGCTTCCATTATGTGACCCCGACACATACACGCACACACTTTTCTTCGCCTTCTCAATTCAACCTCTATTTATTACTTGGTTTGATTTGTGAAAGGACAGAATGTTTATTAGTGAAATCTGTTTCAGATGCATACATGTATAGTTCTTATAAGTTCTTATGTTTTCCAGTGTGTTAAGAGGGACACGTTTTCGTTTAAATGGGCATTAGTTCTTTCGCTTTTATCGAAGTGGTGTCGCGGTGACAGACGATCTGTAGCAAGGTGCGAAATCCAATAAAGTGTAAAACCTTCTTCTAGCTGTTTCTTTTAGTCTATCAAACTTTTTTTTTGTTTTAACTTTCATCTAGCACCGACTTACGCTTATCTGATGCTGTACGCTCTCGTGCCTGGAGTTCTTACTGGGTGGCCCGAAATAGTATTCATTGTCAGAGCCTACATTGGTGAATTGGTGTGGCACCTGTCATCCCTCTGGCCTCATCGTTTCTTGTTTATCCTCAACTTCATTCTATCCCAAAGGCATTAAGCCACCCAGCACTGTTGCTTCATACATCAACATATATGAACATGCCATTGCATTATTACAGTGTGACTGAATGCACAGTCCTTTGGGGTGCTCTGGAGACCACGATGTCTTATTTGTTTTTTTGTTTTAGCACGCAATCCACAAACACCTTTTTATACGTTGGTACAACATCAGCTCCATGATTTCTGTACTTTAGACTCTACGTGTGTTTTCTGTTGATCACATGACATACACATACAGAGGTTTCATATGTATCGTAGGCACATTTTTCTTCAGATGTGTTCCACATATTTATGTACTTTGTATTTATATACATAAAATAAAAATTGTTTCGTTTCTTCTTCTTCTTCCTCGTTCTCATTTTTTATGTTGGAGCGTTTAGACGACTAGACCAATATATGAGATGAACTGTAAGAGGGTTTAGATGACTAGACCAATATATGAGATGAACTGTAAGAGGGTTTAGATGACTAGACCAATATATGAGATGAACTGTAAGAGGGTTTAGATGACTAGACCAATATATGAGATGAACTGTAAGAGGTTTAGATGACTAGACCAATATATGAGATGAACTGTAAGAGGGTTTAGATGACTAGACCAATATATGAGATGAACTGTAAGAGGGTTTAGATGACTAGACCAATATATGAGATGAACTGTAAGAGTGTTCAGATGACTAGACCAACATATGAGATGAACTGCGCAGTGATTTCCAAATCAGGGAGCTCTCCATATAGTTTTCTTTCTATTGGGGTGATTTGGGGCCAGTGTCTTGTACGGGCCTCTTGGTAAAGATAGCAGTTTTGAATGACATGGTCAGCATTCTCTGGTAACACTTCATATAGGCAGATTTCACTGGTTCAAATTTTGAGCTTCCGGTACATATGTTGTCTCATTCTGTAGTGTCCGGTCCAGAGTCGAAAGATTAGACGTTGATCTTGTCGGGATAGCTTATAATAGGAAATGTTTCGTTGATGCACTGTAAAAATTATTAAAAAGTTACCTCAAAACATTTTCAAAAAATGCTCTACATATTCCCAGAAAGCTTAAAAATTATATATAATATATCTTTACAATGCTGAAAGAGGCACATGTTAAAATTAAGAATAATACTTTTCACAAAATACTTAAAACCTGGTTTCAAAATTCCAGATATTCAGAAATTAACTTAAAAAGTCACTAAAGAAATGAATTAGACTTGATTTTAAAAAATGCATGCAAATGCGATGAACAAGTAAAACAAAGCGTACATGACAATAAAAGAAAATTTGATTACAAAACGATGTACCAACAAAGCATTGACCTCATGACAGCGTGAAATGTTGATCAGGTCGACCTTTGTTTGTATTATTTGGATTGGCTTTGAGCTATTTACTGGCCGCACTCAACGTGTCAGTCAGCAGAGTAAATATTTAGATAAAGTGATGGCCTTTAGCTTTGTCTTTGGGGGTCTGGGTTTTAACATTCTATGGCATGGCGTTGACATCGACGTACTGTGATTTGTGTCTAGCCCTCAGTAATCATCGAACTTCTCCTGAAATTTGGAGAGATCAATTCAATGTTGATATAAAAACATGCATTCTATTGATACAGACTAGAGTTTTATGCCCTAAAAAAACATGGTGTCTATTGATACAGACTCAAGCAGAGTTTTATGACCTATTGAAACATGCAGTCTATCGATACAGATTAGAGTTTTATGTCCTATGTAAAGATGCAGTCTATTGATACAGACTCAAGTAGAGTTTTATGACCTATGTAAACATGCAGTCTATTGATACAGACTAGAGTTTTATGTCCTATGTAAACATGCAGTCTATTGATACAGACTCGAGTAGAGTTTTATGTCCTATGTAAACATGCAGTCTATTGATACAGACTCGAGTAGAGTTTTATGTCCTATGTAAACATGCAGTCTATTGATACAGACTCGAGTAGAGTTTTATGTCCTATGTAAACATGCAGTCTATTGATACAGACTCGAGTAGAGTTTTATGTCCTATGTAAACATGCAGTCTATTGATACAGACTCGATTGCTGTGTACTACATAGACTAGAAGTATTTTGAAAGAGAACCTGATAAGCGATGTGACTGTTTAATGCTCTGTGATGTCTGGTTAGGCTGTAGTAATTCTAGATGTAGACCCCCTAAACATAAAGACACACAACATGAAACTTAAGAGCTTATTAAAGGACTAAACTATAAGCTTGCTGACTAATTAACACATTGACTAAGCTATCTATTTCTTTAAATAAGATAGATCTATACGTATGAAAACTAACACTTTTATCAAGTAATAAGTAGTTCGTTTTTTAGCCAGCTAGGTACGTTAACAATGACTTACTTGCTAAATAACTAAACTATAATCTAGTTACTGACTAGCTTGCTTAGTGATTAAATTATAACCTAGTTACTGATTAACATGCATAGTAACTAAATTATAATCTTGTCTCCAAAATAGCAAACAAAGATAGAATAATAATATAGTTATTGATCAGTCGAAAAATGAAGAAATCATACTAGACAAATAAAGTAAACATTATACATTCGAAAAAAATTAAGCTAAAAATCTAAATCAACTAATTTACGCAATTTTGTTAATTAACATACACTATGCATTCACACTGGGCTTATAATAGCAGCATGATTGGGAGAGTAGAGTTCTACAATTTAACCAACAAAACAAATCACGCTAATTTTCCTCCCGAAACACTTACCAGACTCACCAGACGTGTCAAGTCAACCAAATCAACATTTCAATAATTAGCCTTGAACGCCATTAATAACAAGCAATTAACAATAGTAGCACCTCAAGGGGGCCTGCAAATCTAAAAGTTCATCAAGTCACCACACCCTAAAGGTTCAGCAGGTCACCACACCCTAAAGGTTCAGCAGGTCACCACTAGTTGTTGGTACAAATCAAACGAGCCAACACCACAGATTTGTGGACTTGCTATGAAAGTGTAAATACCGATCAAGTATAGAACCTCGGGAAGTAAGGGAGCCAAGGCAGAATATAACCGATATAAGTAAAATATAAATTATCTTTTTTTTAAAATAAGCAATTATTATCTAAGGTAAAGAACTCCTCGCTTACAACTATATCCCTCAATAATGCATAAGCTGTTCCCCTTATTTGATATCAAACACAATAATTAATTACCAATATTTAAGTGATTAAATGGTCAATTTTTCAATTGATTCAGATTTTATTAGGTACAATAAATAATTGTCTAAAATTTCAACTTGATCCGAGAAAGGGTGCGGGAGAAATGGTTTGGATTATGATATAAGTGGACCATACCCTACATATTGAGCCATATCTGAAAACTGAAAAATTAATTTCTTTTATCTGTATCTAACAAAATAATTATTACCAGTACTCAACTGAGTCATTGGTTAATTATTTTATTGATTCAGGACTTGTTTATTCCAATGACTATTTGTGCAAAGGTTCAACTTGATCCGAAAATGGGCGTGGGAGAAATAACGTGTATAAACTTTTGACCAGACAGACAGAGTGAATTGATATAAGATTTGTAATAATAAACAAGTGAAGTAACAAGTAACTCCTTATATGTCACGCCCCTCCTAGACATTTTCAGTCATGATGCGGTTACCCCGGCTATTTCGTAGCCTATATAATACATGCAAAGTAGGAAATTCAGGCATTGCAAAGAAAGCTTGGCAAATTTAGGAAAGTAAAAAAACAATTGCTTTGCCTATTTAATGACTAGAATAGCATCAGGCACATTATAAAATATCCAACATAGAATATATTTATAAATAAAGTATGCACATAAATAGTAAAAAAACAAAACAAATAACTATAAAAATCTAAAGTTTGAAAATAATTTAATAGACCCTTTTTTCTCCTGCTACAGAGTTATGGCCTTTATGACAAGGAATCACAATTTTCAAAAGTATTGCATACATTTTGTTTATTTTCTACTTTCTAGTCTATGAATAGAAACTAATTGTGGATAATAGTTTCGAAGAATCGTCTAAATTTCATAAAACCCTTTTCAAACAAAACAGATGACCTCAACACGTTCCGCCCCATAGATCGAAAGGTCTGAAAGGGGAACTTTACTTACTTCACGTTTCAAACGAAACAGATGACCTTAACATGTTCCGCCCCATAGATCGAAAGGTCTGAAAGGGGAACTTTACTTACTTTACTTTTTAAACGAGGTTTCAAACTTTGCCTGAATAAGTTTTAGTCTTTCTGTAGAATGCCCAGGCAAAAAGGCAAAGTATAAAATAGCCAAGTTATTTTACAATAAGAACGTTATCACCCAGTAATGAATTTTCTTCTAATGTAATCATCTGTTTCGTGCGGCCACTCCACACAGAAGACCTCAGCCTCTCTATATAAGTCTTCGTAAGAGCGGTTAGTTTACTCCCTAACAAAAAATGGAACCTTTTCCCGCCCCAATGCCTCCGTCCCAACGAAAAAACAATCCTGGTTAAGTGAGTGAATCAATCTACTCAATAGTAGGCCCGATATAAAATTCTAATGATAGGCCTATAGATCCAGTATTAGACTTAAAAGACTATGCTCAAACTGCTCTATTTATTTAATTATTTATTTCACTCTTTAATGAATAGGGCCTACATGCTGAGAGGCCCTCTGACATGGCTGTTCAAGATATAGATTTTCAAGACCAAATTTAATTTTAACAGATAATATTTTAAAAAATAGGGTTTTCCCAGTGCGGCCACTAAGCAGGTAAATCTATTCCCAAAGATATACATCAACTTTATCAAATTTCTAAGAAAATCACTAGAGTCGTTTTCGAGATCCGTGTACAGATTTTTCTCAGTTCCTGCGAATTTGCAAGCTTAATAGAGTAAAACTACGCTTTTACTTAAAACTAACAAGAAATACTGTCTGAAATAGCGACACCGATAGATTAAGTTCTTTTTAAGAAATCAAGCAAAATATATGAGAAAGAACTGCTCAATTACTGCCATTTCTCTCAAAGACGAAATATTTATTTCATTTTTTCTATATGAAACAAAATTAACTAATTACCACTAATTTATTAACTAATTGTTTATTTTATTGATTCATGTGATGTCATCGACAATAAATTATTGTGAATACAGCTGTAGGCAGATGAACCTTTTTATTGACCTTTGTAGATTTGATACCGAGTCTTATACATTCAAATCTGTTCGTCTTACTCAATCAGCTAACCACTTAACTCATTTACAGAGCGATGATAAGAAATAACTAATAGCTGTTTTTTTTTCTTTTTACAATTTTTTTTTAAATTGTCTATTTGACAGGATTCTGTGACACTTTTTTCTCCCACTTCCCATTCTCGTATCAAGCTGAAACTTTGAACAATAATTTATGTTCAGGTCGAACAGTAGACACAGTTTCCGTGGCCTTCTATTCCGTCCAAGATTCTAAACATTACACTGTAAACACTCACGCCAAAAAGAATAGATGATTAATAATTGCCTGAAATATTTAGTTTTGTTCCAATCGTGTAGGCCGCCATTGATTGTTTGATTTGACAACTATAGTGACTATACATGTTAATAAATTCTTTAGTCAACATGGAGGAACGGATAACAATATTCCTTGTTGTTGTTTTGAACCCAGAGATCATTTCGATTGTTCTTTAATTATTTAATGTTCGTCTTTGGTTTATTAAAGAGCTCTCTTGCGTTTTGGTAACGTTACACTGACCGATCAGCCTGACAGATAGCCCTACCATTACCATCGTATGATTAGATGCTACTGACATGGCTTGATAAAGACCTGAGGTGACATCTGACATTGACATCTAGCTTTCATTATCGATTATGAAATTACGTAATACTAGTAGCAATGAGTACATATTTGCATAACCTCTGTGTAATTATTTATGATTTCTATATTGAATCACTTAGGGAATCTATAGAAATACTTAGGAACTCTATAGGGTCACTTAGGAACTCTATAGAATAGCTTAGGAACTCTATGGATTCACTTAGGAACTCTATAGCATCACTTAGGAACTCTATGGAATCACTTAGGAACTCTATGGAATCACTTAGGAACTCTATGGAATCACTTAGGAACTCTATGGAATCACTTAGGAACTCTATAGTATGACGATGCACCCTAACGCCTTGATAAAATAGAAAAGAAGCAAAATATAAAATTGCTTTCTGACTGCCTCTTGGCACAATATAGTTTTGGGTATTTATTAAGCGCATATCATGATGAAACAAGACTGTCACCACACACCATTCAATGATGCATTTGATCAAAGAAGCTATTCATTAAATCTATATTATACGAGCAACAAATACCATTGACTCACTGAGATCAAGAGATCTCAACTGTCGAACGGATTCGCATGAAATTTCGTGTACAGTTTCCTTTCCAGAAAGAGAGAGATAGAGGGGGGGGGGAGAGAAGCAGAGAAAGAATGAGAAAAATGAAAGAGAAAGAGAGGGGGAGAGAGAGAGAAGTAGAAAAAGAGAAAGAGAAGGGGGAGAGAGAGAGAAGCAGAGAAAGAGAGATAGAATGAAAGAGAAAGAGAGTGGGCCGTTTGAATTCAATTAATCTCAGAAACACACAGCATACTAAGATTCAAGTGTTTTCAGGAGCGAGGCAAAAAAAAGGGAGGTCAGAGAAAGGTTATAGGCCAGAATTTAGTGTGTTTGGAAGGGTTATTTCAATTGGGCCGTTCCAATTAAACGTAACATATACTGGAGAACACTGGTGGGGGGGATGTTGAAATGCGGACATTTTGATTGAAAGTGAAAAAATGAAATAAAAGTGGAAGGTAAGGCCAAAGTTTTATGTGAGCATTGGCAGGATGTAATGTGACGGTACGTGACGTTTTGGCGCCGCCGTTTTGGCCCCGCCGTTTTGGCCCCGCTGTTTTGGCGACGGGATGTTTTGGCGCGAGCCGTTTTGGCCACGGGACGTTTTGGCGCAAGATATCATTTGACGATTATTTAATAAGCACGTATATTGTATGTATAGTATGAATTCTAACACCGTTCAGCGAATTTTTTTTTTTTTTAAATTATAAAGGTTTTGCTTATTTCATGAATATAGGCCTACAATAAGTCAGATTCCTGAATGGTAATGACATGCTATATGTGAGTTCTTCTAATCGCACTGGATGACATTTTTGGATTTCTTTCCAAAAGATTTTTTTATTTGACATTAGTGTAATATACGAACTAGCTAATTGTCACACTTTAATATAACAAAAACCATGTTACATCTAAGGCTCTATTACGCAATAACTCCACACATAGTAAAGATCATGATACGGAATGTGGTCAGTACGAACTCTAACGTGAATCCACAAATATAAACAAACACTATGGGCGACAATAGGTAGACACAATTTCACGACACTAAGATACTTTGGAAAGATATATTTTGAGAAATTGGGTAGGGGTGATTTGGGTGACACATCTCGCATTGACGCAAAACATAGATTTGAATAATTCTTTTAAAAGAAGTAATACAATAAACGTACATAATGTATTTAGCGCCAAAACGTCCCGTCGCCAAAACGGCTCGCGCCAAAACGACATTCGCGCCAAAACGGCGGGACCAAAACGGCGTCGCCAAAACGGCTGCGCCAAAACGTCCTGCTTCGGTAATGTGAGAAGGAAGGCCCAGGGCCAAAAATAAATTTTAAAAAGTCATAGAGCCTATTAAATATATTTCGAATAAGAACTGAATAGCAGATGAATAGTCAGATAGTGTACATCTTAAATGACACAAACGTTACTTCAAAAAAAAAAAAAGATGATTATATCCTACGCGTCATGCATTTAGTCATGCGTAACAACTAGTTACTAGACCTTTTTTTTTGTTCAGGAGGAGATTTGGAGGGTGTACACAAAGTGATAACTCAAATTTACGGGCTGGTCTGATTCAACTTGATATATACTATAATGATCTGGCTAAAGCAGCGGTTCTCAACCTTTTAAGCTCGGCGACCCCTTTTTACAATCCCTCACTTTGCCTCGACCCCCCAACACCCTCACACACACACAAGAATAGAAGAATAGACAAAACAATCCATATTTTCGATGGTCTTAGGCGACCCCTGGCAAATCGTCAATCAACCCCTAAAGGGGTCGCGACCCACAGGTTGAGAACCCCTGGGCTAAAGGAGTGTCTTAGAGAGTGTTTAACTTTATATCATCATATCGTTATAGGTAAAAAAAAAAAAAAAATTCACTAAAGTACAATAAGTTAACACTAATAGAACTAAAATAGTCTAAAATAAACAATATATAGCCTGGTAACAAATCCACAAGCGAAGCCGGCGGGTAATGCTACTTTCTTCATATAATTTGCAAGAATTAAAAAAAAAACTTTTTTTTGTCATAGAAAATACGACAGACAATGTGAATAACTAATAAATTAATTCGGATCTGTCACTTATAACTACGTAGTCTAAATGACCACCAAGAAATACTCTGTTCTATTATTATTCAACAAAAATAAGAGCATCCGCACTCACTTTCTGTCCCACAAGAGTGCCACAATTTTTTCTTCTTCTGTTCTGTGTCACAATTCAATATTCCCAGCATTGGACTGAAGGACTTGAAGGGGAAACAACAACGCAAGAAGCACTTATTCTTCCTTTTGAATTGATATTGCTAAATCGATGACATTTTTTTGTGGCGCTCAAAGCGTTGTTGCTCTTCCATTGATTGTGGTTTTAAACCCATGCTCACGGTGTACTGTGTTACCATCTACAGATAAATTATCTCCCTTTGAAACTTGTTTCTAATGTTTAGTGAAACGACTACATGAAATATTGTCACAGATGAATGTGTGTGTGTGTGTATGTATGCATGTATAATCTATTTTTACAATCTGCGCGAATGACCGGAAGTGTGTTTGTTGTCAGAGAGTTGTCAGAAAGAGAGTCCAGCTTGTGTGTGATATGACGTAAAGATTATTAAAGGTTCTGTGTTTGATCTAGTGGTTGAATTGTTGTATTTCGTTAACTACAGCTGAACCAGGGACACCTGGAGACGTAGCGAGACTTAAGGTAGATTCTAGACAGTTGTAAGTATAAATGTAATAGGAAAGCTGTGACAAATATCATGGGATGACCTAACACAATCGTTTGCTTCAAGTTTATGGTCGTATATCTGAGTATTAGACATGATTGTGGTAAAAAGAACGGGGTGTCATAGAGTTATACTTAATTAGTCAACCTGGGATCAAAGTGTCAGTTTTTTCGTGACGTCGTACCTGTGACCTGGCAAAGAGCTACATTGGTCGAAACTGCCCACATGTTGCGACGGTTGGTCTCGGCAGGATTCAAACTCAGATCATTGTGACAACAGTTTCCATTGCAAATCACACGTCTAATAATAAGGATACTCTTCGAGTCCGAAGATTACCGAGGAATGCAGTATTTCCCGTGGCTAGCAGCCCCACACGTCTAGTCAACTACCTAATAGGAGTTCTGTACAAACATGTTTTTAATTGGAGCGAGTTCCCGCTTGTTGTTGGGTCTACGGACTCCGCAGTGATCAAAGTATTATTCATGTCAAACTAGCAATGCCACAACCGTTTGTCTGTCTATTACAAATAGTTATTTCTCCTACTTCCAATTCTCGGATCAAGTTGAAAATTTACACAGTTATTCATTGTCCAAGACAACAGAAGAGCCCATCAAAAATTAATCAATGGATCTCATTCACCTAAATGAGCAGTCACGTGATGTCCATGGATAAAACACCGAAAAATACGGTCACGTGATATCCTTGTTTGAATTGAATTAGGCCGTAAGGTATAGAAAAGATGGGGAAGCGAGTGACTTAAGGGTGTTTGTTTACGCTTGGTGAAAGAGGTTCATTGATTAATTAAGTAGATGTAAATTGTGTTTTATAAAGAAAAGGGAAATAAATCTTGCAGAACTGAACTATGGCAGTAATTGTGCTGTTCTTTTCCCCAATATAACTTTGTTGTTTAAAAAAAAGTGTGTTTTTTAATATATTTTGCTTGTGTTCTATTGTATCTAATATTCATGTCGTACACGATGCGTTAGATCAGCCATATTGTCGTGCCGAGAGATCGTTGGTTTCACACAAACAGGTATGTGTGTGTGTGTGTGTGTGCTGGATTTCAAAGAGCTGGACATTGACCCCCTGAGACCTGGTGTGCTATCATGTTCACCTGGACACGAGATCAATACGACCCGTGAAAAGCTCAGGTATAGAAAATAAACAAACAACGACAACAACAAAAAAAACTCTCCATTGACACTTAAGAGCTATTGAATGCTTGGTTCCAAATAAAATGTATAGTCGCCCGAGCCCTGCTGTTTTGTACTGAGGGCTAATTTAATGAAAACCTGATGCTGGTGTCACCTTACTCCTCTTTTATTTGTATTCCTTCGCTCAGCTGGGGGCTGGGGGCTTCAAGGTAGGCAAGACTACAAGATGAACATGAGTGCCATTGAAATAAGTTCATTAGATTTGAGGCTGGTTAAAGGAGTGTGCCTGTAATGAGGTGCTCGAAGTGAAGGTATATAATAATGGACGTCTAGTCTAGTGGGAATCCTGGAATGGGCGACAGAACAATGTGGGTTTGAATTTAGGAAAACGAGTTCTAGACTATGTGTATGAATTGGGAGATCTTTTTGTTTGTTTAGGGGGGGGGGTGCTGGACAAGAAGCATAAAGTAGTTGTACAATGGACACTCAGGATAATGTCACTCATTCTAAATTCTTTGTTGAACCTAAATGGTATAGGGTGACGTATAACGTATATTTGACGATCTCTGCTATTAATCCTTACTTGAAAAACACAATTTTCAAAAACAAAAAGATAAACTTTAATCTTCATTTTGTTTAGTTCAAAATTTAAATCATTCCAATGAAACACGACTCAAAATTAACCTTTTTTAAAATAGACACTCACTTGAGCTGTACATCTGATCCAAGTGATCCTTAATAATTATCCCACTTTTACATATATCTACATAAATAATTGATCCTTCACATTACATATAGCATGTGAGATGTGTGGCTGAGAGGCAAATACCTTGGTTATCTAACTGATGGAACTGTGTTCAAATTTTGAATATTAAAGTCGAGAAAAACTGGAGCCAAGTTGTGTTGGCTGAACGCCTAAAGGCAGCATGGAAACCTCCTTCCTGATACGCCACACCCTCGCGTCTACATGTCCACAAAGGGATTAGACCAGAGCGTACTGAGCTGGATAGAGGAACATGAAAGACGCTCAAACAATGGTTCGTGCGGTATACGCGCTGGACTGTCGTCTCTATGGACCCGGGTTCAGACCCTGCCACCCTGCCATCCCCCGCGGTCCTGCTTGGACTACGATGTAGGAACATAAAGCAGAGAATGAATATTTGTTCATTTGTAACATGATAATAATAATAATAATCACTATACAGAATGTCTTGTGGGAGTCGACCATGTGACATTCTGAGAACATGACCAAGCCAGCCAAGGCGTCTGCTGCTGATAACAGCGTGGATGGCTTGACACCCTGCTCTTCACAACACTTCCTCATTGGTTATTTTATCTTGCCACCTTTTTAAAAAAAAAATCCGCCTCCGCCTTAGGCATCGGAGGTGGAAGATATTCACCTTTTTTTTCTGCCGAAAGTAGGTTGGCCATGTTTCACTAAGGCTTTGGTATTGCTCGTCAGCAAGGTATTGTCTATATGGTTATCTAATAGAAGGCAGAAGAGCCACTGGTCGCCCACTTTTAAGGTATATTGATGTATGCAGATGCGATAGAAAGTTCTTCCAAATCGACACAAATATTTACGAAAACGAAGAACTGAAGTAGATCCACATGGAGAGCATAAAGGAAGGAAGCTGAACTGGTGATGGCATACACACCAGAAGTAGAAAAAAAGGAAGAACGTGCAGCAGTGCTTGGTGATGACAGATGCCCAACTTGTGACAGCAGCTGTGTATCAAGAATTGGCCTCTTTCGTCACATGATTGGATGGTTTCGACCTCATTTGCCAACACGATGTTGACATGTAGAAAACCTGTTAGCCATGAATCCTAGCGAGTGGTAAAACTGACCAGCACATCCAAGAAAGAGATCCAAACTCAATCCTTTTATTTTATAATGAACGAAAGTATATACGATTTGTAGAGAAAAACTCACAGAAAGCTAAAGAATTCTATGCACAAGATATTGGATTATTATTACTGTAGTAGGCCTAGTTATGTTTTAAAGTTGTTTATGTCAGTCAGCTCCACAGTGAGAAGAAATTCAACTCATTACAAAGCATTTAACAGCAACTAATTTTCTGAATAAAACACAACCCTTTATGTATCCTATGTCTACATGTTCTTAACACATTACTTATTCAAATATAAACACCGAGACGCGCTAACAAGCCATGCTATCAACAACTTTGTATTAGTCCGGCCAGTTGGTCTGTCATGAATGGTCCCCATTATAGGTCACTAAGGTCAGACAATATACACGCACCAATCTGTCATCAATGCTGTTACAATTACAAAGTCTTAAGTCTTGATCGTGTGTCCTGAGGGTGCTGTGATGGTGTCGGCAACCAAAGCTTACCAATTCCCTCAGTCACATACTGTCCGAAATTAGTGTAGGACAAAACATTCTTTGACATTGTTTAATTATAATTTTTTCGGACGAATCTGTCCCAGCGTTCCTTGTATTCGTCGTGTTCTTTAATTCCAAGATGTTCCTCGTGTTCCTTGAGATGTTCCTCCAGTTAAGTCTTGTTGATACTGTTGACAACACATCAAGCATATGAGCTCCTCTATGTAAGAGACTGAACTCTGTGATTCTATTTGCTAAATGATATACACTGTCACAGATGCCATTATAGATTTATTTGTATATTTCACATTTAAAAGCTTATGTGTAAATAGAAATATAAACCCTTGACTGAGCCTCAGGAATTACCCCACAAATCTAGACCCTTGACAGCACCTCAGGTTTTACCCGAGACGTAATTATGATGTTGCAAATCTATTGGTTTATTTGAAAATAAATAAAGACATTTTTTTAAAAGAGTTAGCGCCAGAGAATTGACGAGGGAAAAAGAAGGCCAGTCAATGAAAGAATTCCATAGTAGATAGTCACGTTTCTAAGGGCTCTGATTTAAAGCCTTTGTAATGTTTTTTTATACTTGTTGATCTGTAACTTGTACATAAGCTGTACTTACGTTTTATATTTAAATAAAGTTCCAGAGTTGTGTTTTAACAAAGAATCTTTTATTATGAATCCTAGATCGTCATTTATTCAACTATTTTAATTCAAGTAAAATCCCCGGCACCACAACACACGTTGTGACATCTTGTGTGTTGTGGCATACACATATACATGCTCTTTATTTGAGTCGAAGAATAAATTCTAATTTTAAAACAATCCTGTCCGTTATGTCTACAACATTGATCTGATACAATGATTACACGTCATTCACTTCGAGCGTACAGTACAAAAACAGTCAGGAAAAGATTTGCGAATTCCTAAGAAAGCAAGGCGTCCTTATCAACGAACGTCGGAATTTATAGTTTCCCGCTGTTTTGTTTAGAATGATTTCCCTTTAATCCCTAACGATCTTTTCTATGAAGCTCCCGTATGTTCACTTTGAAATTAACATCGTAGACTTTTATTCTAGGTTTTTATCCCCCCCCCCATTTTTCCTGGGGGAGGGGGTGGTGAACCGAACGGAGGGATATTTTTCCTCGGGGTTTATTGTAGACATTTTTTTCCACCGAGAAAACTGATTTTTCTGACTGACTGTACAAATACAAAATGATAATCTCCAGAATTTCCTCGGATGAAAGCTTGTGGACTTTCTTCCTGAGGCACACTTGTTTAATGAAAAGTGTTGAACAAATGTGTCGATAAGATTTTAGAAATATTTATAGTTTTAAACATTTTCCCCCTTTGAAACACATAGATCTATATTTTATTTTAGATGCCCAAAAAATGATGAATGTGTTATATACTGAAGGTTTATGGTGAAAGTTGTAGAACTGTTAATTTTGAGTACCATATGTGGCACACAAAATTGATAGCGCAAGCAATTTATAATTCAAATAATCTATATTACAAACAAACTATAGCAAAGGCAAATTATAGCACAGATTTTTATAGCACAAGCAATAATTTATAGTAGAAACGATTTGTAACACAAAACATTTATAGCACAAACAATTTATAGCACAAACAATTTATAGCATAAATCATTTACAGTACAAACTATTGTTATTCAAGAAGATTTTTTTCCAAACATTTATTTACACATTGTTAAAGAGAACATTGAAATGATGCTGCTGCTGCTGCTAATGCTAATGTTGATTAAAAAAAATAATGAATTGTATTAAATGATGGTTCAATAATGATGAATGATGATAATTACGATAAAAGTGTGATACAAGTGATGTGATGTGACACTGTGAGGTAGCATTTAAATGTTGAGTGACATTGCAGTGTGGGGTAACATTGGGATGCAAAGAGATGTGACGTGACAGTTTGGGGTAGCATTTAAATGTTGAGTGACGTTGCAGAGTGGGGTAACGTTGGTATGCAAAGAGATGTGACGTGACAGTGTGGGGTAACGTTGGTATGCAAAGAGATGTGACGTGACAGTGTGGGGTAACGTTGGTATGCAAAGAGATGTGACGTGACAGTGTAGGGTAACGTTGGTATGCAAAGAGATGTGACGTGACAGTGTGGGGTAACGTTGGTATGCAAAGAGATGTGACGTGACAGTGTAGGGTAACGTTGGTATGCAAAGAGATGTGACGTGACAGTGTGGGGTAACGTTGGTATGCAAAGAGATGTGACATGACAGTTTGGGGTAACGTTGGTATGCAAAGAGACGTGATGTGACAGTGTTGGGTAACATTGGGATGCAAAGAGATGTGACGTGACAGTTTGGGGTAACGTTGGTATGCAAAGAGATGTGACGTGACAGTTTGGGGTAACGTTGGTATGCAAAGAGATGTGACGTGACAGTGTGGGGTAACGTTTGGATGCAAAGAGATGTGACGTGACAGTTTGGGGTAACATTGGTATGCAAAGAGATGTGACGTGACAGTGTGGGGTAACGTTTGGATGCAAAGAGATGTGACGTGACAGTTTGGGGTAACGTTGGTATGCAAAGAGATGTGACGTGACAGTTTGGGGTAACGTTGGGATGCAAAGAGATGTGACGTGACAGTTTGGGGTAACGTTGGGATGTAAAGAGATGTGACGTGACAGTTTGGGGTAACGTTGGGATGCAAAGAGATGTGACGTGACAGTTTGGGGTAACGTTGGGATGTAAAGAGATGTGACGTGACAGTGTGGGATAACGTTGGGATGTAAAGAGATGTGACGTGACAGTTTGGGGTAACGTTGTGATGTAAAGAGATGTGACGTGACAGTTTGGGGTAACGTTGGTATGCAAAGAGATGTGACGTGACAGTGTGGGGAAACCTTGGGATGTAAAGAGATGTGACGTAACAGTGTGGGGAAACCTTGGGATGTAAAGAGATGTGACGTGACAGTTTGGTGTAACGTTGGGATGTAAAGAGATGTGACGTGACAGTTTGGGGTAACGTTGTAATGTAAAGAGATGTGACGTGACAGTTTGGGGTAACGTTGGTATGCAAAGAGATGTGACGTGACAGTTTGGGGTAACGTCGGTATGCAAAGAGATGTGACGTGACAGTGTGGGGTAACCTTGGGATGTAAAGAGATGTGACGTCGCATTGTGAGTCAATTTCTACATCACATTCTTTAAACCAAGTTAATAAATGTATATAAATATATTTAGGGGGAAAAAAAATAGAAAAACAAAACATTGTTTTAAATAGTTCTATTTTTTGTATGTTTACTAAACGTCTTCCAATAATACCATCAGTTGAGCTGCAGCACTCAGATTAACTTTCTATAGATATCCGTTATGTGTTTTCTTTTCTAAATGGGGACACGAACAAAAAAACAAAACAGGTTGGATCTCTGGTGCTGTGGCACGGGTTCCGACATTACTTAGTAAATAAACTAGATCAAAAATAGTTGGTCTATTTTAAGGCCAGCCCTCTCCACCGCCTCGTTTGTTTGATTGACATCAGCTAACACCATCAATTAATGTGACTGCTAACGAAAATAGGTTATTGATTTCATTGAAAACATGTTTTGTGAATGACATTTTTTTTTCTACTAAAATAGCCATGTCCACTTAACCGAGATAGTTTTTAAATCTTAATTAGTTTTTAGTTTGATCTCATCTTTAAAAAGTACATCACATTAATTACATGTTGATCCAATTATATCCCATAATACTTTTTAAACAATCTTTTATTTGGCAGGGAATAAAACAAGGGAGCTTACGCAGGCAGACAATCCAAAAGGCCGATTTGATCCTGGTGACACCAGAGTTGTCGCCTTTCACCAGACCAGCGACCAGCGACGTCACTCAAACTCGGGACTGCGTCTCAATAGCCGCTTCAGAAATGTAGCGCCGGCAAAGAACGACCTTAACCCTGACCCCAGCCTGCCTTGCAACGGAGCAGGACGGAGTTGTAGGACGTTGGCCGCGGAGCCAATCACCGACAAGGGTCATATCTGTGACTGGCGCGTGCAAGAACACTATCACCAGAGCGTTGAAGACGACGAGGAAGTATTCGTAGAAACTTCGCAAGACGACACGAGGATTAAATGCTGTGCAGTGCGGCCATGCTTTCTCCGACAGAGTGCCGAGCACAACCGTAGTTCTCCGAAAGAAGACGAATGCCCGGAAATCAGAATCAACTGTGATGGCGTGTCCGTCTCCTTGGAGTGCGACGCTATAAATGGCGTAGCTCATGACGTACCTGATGACGCTGCCCAGTTGGACGTCGGGATGATTGATGTTTCATTATGCAAAAACAAATGTGAAATAAATTATGCTCCGCCTATGGTCCGCGACGGTCACTCCTTCCCGTCTGACGCTGAACACTTTGACAACGCCAGCTTTGAAGACGACGGCGAAGCCTTTACACATTTCCCAGTGGTCACACCGTCGATACAAATAACATCAACACCAACTAAGGAGGCTACCTCTGATAGCCCGACACTTGATACCGACAACCCGAACGCGTCGCCGGACAATGCTCCATGTTTAGGGGCTGACAAGTCGACAGTGTCCGGACCACAAGCTACCAAACTGCGCGAGACATTCATCAACGGACTGAGGCGACTATCGAGGGAGAAAAACTCCTTTCTTAGGATAGATCATTCTTACAACTACGGCAGGCCTTCTTTGGATACACAGGAACGCGGCTCCAGTGGTTGCACGTTTTTATTCCCCGGCCCCCAGTCTCATCTAAGCAGCTCCCCTAAAGGCGTTGTGAGAGGCCCCGGGGAGCGCAGGAAATTGAAAGTTGAGTTCGCCGTCATGGAGGAAGAAGGTCACAAATTGAACCGGCCGAGAGCCAGAGGGGGCGGGGGAGAGTACGGAGTGAAGGACGAGGTGGATAATCACGTGGCCATGCTCGGGGGCAATTCGGCGAGGTTTCGGCAGCCCCGCGTGTCGCTGCTTGGGAAGCCTCTCAACTACCGGGCCCACAGGCGGGATATGCGTTACAGAAGAATTCAGGCCCGGATATACAACTTTCTGGAGCGGCCGAAGAACTGGGGCTCGTGGATGTATCACTTCCTCATGTAAGTATCAATTTTAGCGTCCTCAATAACTGAACAAGTTGCGTACGAGTGGACACATGTGATGCGTGGCAGTGCAATTAGTTTACCCACACGGTTGACGTGGCTAAATAAGAGATGCCAGAAGCGAAAAGTATAATACATAGAAGCGTGTGAGTGAGGAATGACATTGGTAGTCACGTGAGTAGAGTTGGAATACATTCCCCAAAATGAGTTGACTTAAAGAGGTGTGTGTGTGTATGTTGTAATTGGGAAAAAGGGGGGGGGGTAAAGATTACTTCTATACTTTCCTTTTCATTCTATGATAACACATTGGATGGTTATATCAATTATACAACTAGGGAACGGATTATTAAAATGCCATTTAGCTGAATGCACGCGTTGTTAGACAAAAGTTCACATAACTAGGTTTAAAGAATTTGAAGTAGACATTGACCCCGAGTAATAAAAACAGCCCTATTTACCTCCCCCAACCTTCTTTTCCCTATCTAACCACATTATTTCTTTTAGATAACTTGTATCCATTACCACTGGATAACTAAGGATTCTAGAAAATGGGGCTATTTTTTTTTTGTTGTTGTTTCGGGAATTTCCCTTCGTTTGAAGACGGAAGCAAAACAGCTTCTCGTCTGCTACAAATCTGGGATCAGACGTGACAGATAAGCCATGATCAAATAATCATTTGTTTATGACTTTCAGCTAAGTCTGTACTTTGGTTCCTATTCGTTTGTATTTCTATAAAATTAAGAAAAACCCAAAGTATAAGTTTAAGCCGTCCTTTACAAAGTAAACATAATCACGTCATTGGTCAAACGGAAAACCATACAAGGCAAGCTGGATTTGAACCAAAGCATTACCTTGTATGTCACAAAAAAAAACAACAACAACAACATCCTTCCAACCAAAGCTGCAAAAATAAAAAATGATCTAGTTTGCCGCCCCTTAGACAACAAAAGCGGGATCCATGCGTCCCTCTTCTTGAACTTATTATATATTAGTCAACTTTGATGCATGCAATGAAAATGTTTCTGTTATGCCATCGGGAAAGATCAAACAAGCAAAATATAAAAATTCGTTTCCAGAAACAAAACAAAACTCATTCAAAGGAGAAGAACTCCGACCTTAAAACTATATTTATCAATAATGTACAAGCTATTTCCCTTTTTCAATATCAAACACAATTATTAATTACCAATAATTAATTGACCACTTGGTTAATTTCTCGATTGATTCATGTTTTGTTAGATACAATAAATAATTGTCTAAAATTTCAACTTGATCCGAGATTGGGTGAGGGAGAAATGGCATGAACAATTATATAAGGGGACCGAATCCTACATATTTAGGGTTCCCGGTCACTTCATCCCCGGTCACTTCATCCCCAGTCACTTCATCCCCGGTCACTTCATCCCCAGTCACTTCATCCCCGGTCACTTCAGCCCCGGTCACTTCATCCCCGGTCACTTCATCCAGGGTCATTTCATCCCCGGTCACTTCCTCCCCGGTCATTTCATCCCCTGGTCATTTCATCCCTCAGTCATTTCATAACCTGGTCATTTCATTCCCTGATCATCTGATCATTTTATCTTACAAATAGTAATTGTAAAAATCATGGATGAGGATTATTTAATATATTCAATTTGTATTTCAATGACAAAAAGTGTAACAAGTTACATATGAATAAAATTAAAATTAAATGCCGTTAGACTATAAAAAAATGTTAAATGTATAAATATAGAGGTAATGTAAAAAAAAAGTGTTTTTGTGTTCATCTACACCAATCAGATAGATAGGCTATCGATTGTAAATACAAAACACGATCCATCGATTCATATTGCTGAACAATGTTATTCTCTTGCCAGTGATGCATATATCTTCCTTGGACGTGCCAGCGCTAGTCTGTAAAACTGGTGCCTTGTGCAACTGACTATCCTTACGTAGACCATCTAGAAATGTCCATGGGCGTATTTCCACCAAACCTTGGCCTTTGATCATTACGTCATGCGCAGGATAATATTATAATATTGCATCCCCCAGATCCAATAGAAGTGCTATAGCTAAGTACACACCCAGGTTTACAATGTATCATAAGATTTCTCATCAAGAATGCAAAGTGGAAGAGGAAACACTATAAACTCATTAGTAACATGTCAAAAAGTGTCAAAAAGCATTCTACATAATCATATTTATATATTAGATGAAATGAGGACTTTAAAAAGTCAAAGCCTTAACAGCACAATTAAACAATGGAATAGAAAAATATTTAATTGGGGATGAAATGACTGATATACAGGTCGTCCGGGGATGAATATACAAAAAAAAAAGCTTTACTCCCTTAGCATTCAACGATAAAATAGGAAATCTGTTCTTGCATACATTGTTGTCCACGAGGAAGTGAAATTAAAGATCATCTGTTGCTGACAATTAGCCAGGCTGTCGTGTGTCCAACACAATGACCAACAGAATCTAATTTCCTCAACTGAAGTCATGTATCCATTAGAATTGGGTCCACTCGAAGACGTTCGAAAAAACATTGTTGAAATTCAAAGTCTCTTGGCCCGAAAGCTAACCTGTTTACCATTCATCCACCAAGTCCAAGGTAGGTGTGTGTGTGTGGGGTGGGGAAGATGGAATAGAATTAAACAAAGTCTGCACGATAAATAATGAATCTTATTCGATAGCCATTTAAAATGTAAAACTTTGCAGAATGAATAAAAAACTAAATCAAAATTAAGTACAGAATCACTTCAGTTTATGTTGGGTCCTTTAAAATGAGGTATTCTATTAAAATAAATAACTATACATAAATAAAGACTCTTGAGTTTTATCTAAAAAAAAAAAAAAAACTAGGAATGTGTGGGCTATACAAAAAAAATGTTTGTCTAGAGAGGAGGACGCTCTGTCATCTTGGCATTTGTTGGTAGACGAGACGTTTTAAGGCCAGATCTTTAAACAAACTCACGCCAATAAATGGAGAGTGAATCATTTCTCTACAAAGCCAGCGCTCTCGCAAGTGACATTTCATACAACCATCTGGATTCCATTTCACTACACAAAAAGACTTTTTATGTTTTATTGATTACTCAGGAATTGAGTTTATGAGAACAATTAATGAGCCCAGGAGAGAAAAACAACAACAAATATTTGAATCAGATTTTACAGACACATCTCAAATGTACGTTAATGATAGTTTTGTTTTGCGGTGAGTTTCAATGAACTTTGGTTTACTTTTAGGGATATAATGAAAAATAATTATAAAATATTGTCTTCAAGAGAAAGATTGAAAGATGAGGGCAGTATTTCACGTAACTATATGTTGTTGATGGTCGTTGACTTGCAGCCCCAAACTGCTGGAAGACAAACCACTGCAGGAGTATTGTATTTAAACTTGCAAAACTTGAAATAAATTAATAATTTGTGAACTAAACTAAATATACCTTTTTTTTTCACAATATAGGCAAATTTAACTTGAGATGAATTAAATAAATGAAGTGGACTTTAGTGATAATATCAAATTGTATTTGAAACAAAATCTAACTCACTACAAAAACACGTCTTGACACTGTGACATCCTAGACTCGTCTGACGTACCCAAGACAGCTTGCGACAGTGCCGCTTTCATCATTCACACTGCATGGCCACCAACCAATCGCTAGCTTCTTCGCACCGTCACCATAGAACCAACACACACACCCAATCCATAACACTATGCGCCTTTCTTTGGCATGGATTCTACTTTAGGCATCAAATCTGTGGGTCTGTGTTCCCCAACTTAAGTGAGAGCTGTCCGTCTCAAGACTTATACATATGACATTAAACAACTCAAAAAGCAAAGTCATAATACAAGGAGAACACTCACGGGAATTTAGGATTAAACGAGGATTAAGACAAGGAGACACACTTTCCTGCATGCTTTTCAACTTAACACTGGAGAGAGTTATAAGAAATATACACATAAACACAAGGGGAACTATTACTAACTACTTCAGGAGAGAAAACATGGGTCCACAACCAACAGGGACGATATACAGCCAACCTCTACAATACTTTGCTTATGCCGATGACATTGCCTTATTGGGTAAAGAAATCTCTGACATCGCTAGAGCCTTCATACAACTAGAAGAAGCATCTCGACCAGCAGGACTTGAGGTCAATGACAGTAAAACCAAGTACATCACAATGACAAGAGACAATCAAACAGAGGGACAAAATATCAAAATCAAAGACCACGAATTTGAAAACGTCCAAACTTTCAAATATCTAGGAAGTACTATTAATTTCAAAAATGACCTACTAACAGAAATAAAGGAAAGAATAGCAGCAGGCAACAGGGCATTTTATAGCACCCACCATCTACTTAAGAGCAAAATGATTTCAAGTAAAACCAAGAAAATAATATACAAAACTATAATAAGACCAGCAGCAATGTATGGAAGTGAGACCTGGACACTGACAAAGACATCTGAAAATTTACTTAACACTTGGGAAAGAAAAATCCTTAGGAAAATCTATGGTGCCATACAGGATGAAACAGGGTGGAGGACACACACTAACCATGAGTTATATCAATTATATGAAGACCCACCAATAGTGAACGAAATAAAAAAGAACAGACTACGTTGGGCAGGTCACCTTGAAAGAATGTCAGACAACAGAGGGGCGAAAATCGTATACAGGCAAAAACCAAAAGGCAGGCGACTCAAAGGCAGACCCCGAATGCGATGGATAGATGACGTGGAAGCAGATCCGAAGCAGCTTGGGGTTAGGGCGTGGAGACGAAAGGCCCAGGAGAGATCTGAATGGAAGGATGTGTTAAAGCAGGCCAGAGCCCTCCATGGGCTGTAGCGCCACTGGGATGGATGGATGGATGGTCCGTCTCTTTCAGAGGTCATCTGCTTCCAGCTGCTTTCCTCCGTGTTAGTGATGCCATAATGGCGTCTGAGTTAATCCTCATAGCCCAGGGGGAACCTCTCTTCTTTAAGCTCCCTCTTTGGACAAAACATAATTTTTAAGACATATTGTTAATTGAAACAGATGCACTGAATTTTTTTTTATGATCAACTGTCTACGAGAATATCGTATCTCTAATACAATGAGCATGTTTGGTTCTTATCTTAGCTCAGGGAGGAGTGGCCTGTGTATATCATGTGTGGCAAAAGTTTCTACACGCTATTTCTCCGACACCCAATTTCGGATCAAACTGAAATTTTGCACAATTATATCGTTTACCTGACAACACAAGAATCAGTAAAAAAAAAAACAACAACAACAAACAAATTTAACCAATTATTGGTAATTAATTATTTTGTTTGGTATCTCGAACAAGGGAAAGAAATTGTGCTTGACAGATGAGGTGTTATAAGCTGAATTAGTTCCCTTTATAGGCCGCCACTCTAAATCGAAACAAACTAGATAAAACTATACCATCTTCTCTAGTCATAACTGCCTCACTACCAGAGTGGTTAGTATTTCTGTATGTTGTTGTTTATTTTATTTATATTAAACAAACAAAATTAGTTATTGAACCAAGGACGGTTATTCGTGGTGTTTATCCTTCTTACCTCCCTTTTCTCTGCTAGGCAACTATAATAGGACTGTTCATATCATGTTCAAGGAATTGTAGCATATTCGACATTGCTATTGTGCTCTGTACCAGGCTTATAACGTCACTATATCATTCATATAAAGAACTTTGTGCATTAACAATGAATGTGAATAAAGTTAAAATTCAATAGAAGATTATGGCGATATAAATAATCTCTATAAAATATTAAACATAAACGCATATTTTCAATTTTGAGAACTCTGTTTTTCTTTATAAATTATTAAAAACTAACAAAGAAAAATCGACTTCGTCAATATGGTACAAATAATCTGCATACATAGTAAATGAGTACATAGGCAAACATGAACGGTTTCTCATGAATATATGGAAAAAAATTTTAACCAATTAGAAAGAAGGTAAGGTCTTTCTAATTCCATCAAGGTTTTAGACGAAGAAATTTAAGGACTGGGTTAGTCTAAGATAATTCTTGACTTTTATTTGAAAAGAGTTCCCTATAGATCGTCTGGAATGAAATGATTGTGTGCTCTGAACGAATGTAATTTCCCCATGGACGTTTCTTTGTCTTCAAGTAGGCAAGTGTAAAACCCATTACCTATATAGTATATCAGCTTAATCCATTACACATCTGTACATTTGTAGCTCTAATTCTTTTTCTTGCAGACGTTAAATTTATTTTGTTTTTGTTTTAATTGGATGGAGCTATCTTAAAAAACTATTCGACATTTAATGCTTCACATTTGGATGAAATTATAGGGGATGGGGTGAAAAAAAGGGGAGCAAAAAAAAAATAAAAACACGGAAGAACCTTTAATAAGCTTCCCAAATTCTCCTTTCGCCCCCCCCCCACCTCCCTCTGCCACCCCCCCACCCCCACCGGTCCCACCGACCTGACTTAGTATTGTGAGAAGATAATTGAGTTTGCTAATAAACATTAGAGAGAGTCAGACTCGCTGGGTATTCTTTTCATACGAGGCAAATTCCATATACATTAGCTGCCAGGACTTACGTGTTATTATCTTGATTACCTGCTATCACGGTGATATACGGTTCTGCTGAATTGTCTAGATCAGTATACAGCTGCTTTTTGTCTTCGCCGCGCTGGTTCAGTCAGTACGAGAGACGTTCTCGTTGAGAGGCGCGAAGGCTCCGCCTAGAGAAAATTTGGAACCTGGGAAAGGATTAGGCCTACTTTCAAGAGGGCTGGTTACTTATTTAGGAACCTAAAAAAGTGTCAGTTCTTATTTCGTGTAAGAATGCCGTAACAACTCCGATATTTTAATCAAATCAGTAAGTACAAGAACTGACATTTTGTCAAAAGTTAACCGTGTTTGTGTTTATACAAGGTGACTGCAATTGGCTAGGACATAAGGCTTAGGATTGATGTATGTTTGTATATATGTAAGGGAGATAAAGGCAATCTAACCCATCACCATTTTAAAGCGCGATATAGAGGATTTGGGTTGAGACAATACTGTAAGAGATTTATATAATACTAACATTACCCATCAGCTTGCTCGTTGATGTTTTCGAAGGCTATATATTGTTTATGTTTTTCTTACCTATAACGATATAATTATATAAAGTTAAACGTCCCACCTTGCATTCCTTTGGCCATCAACTTCTAGTATCTATTACGTAGACCCAGATTTAGATCAAATCATTCATCATAAATTAAAGACGTTCCTTTTAGCAGAAGATGGTCTCAGTAGAATAGCACTTCAGGGCTTATTATATTGATGAGACTATGCTTTCATAATGCGTAGGTAAATAAGAGTTAAACTTATAGTTTAGGGGTCAGGGTTGAGGGTGGTCGAAATTGAAACTCCTCTACACAATGCTATAAAATTACTGACCGAGATAGTACGGATCGGACTAACGATTCGAACCAACGAACATCGTTTTGATGCGCAATCTATGCGGGTAGCATCCATTACTTTATCCTTTACTTTATCCATTACTTTATCCATTACTTACGGTGCCATGCATCAACATACACAGGTGCTGCCTAATGCTCCTCTGGCAACTTTCCAGTTCATATCGGATCTCAAACTTTGGTTTCACAAAGTCACATAACTCAGGCACTAACTTTGTGCTCACCACCCTATGAATTCATCAATGCCAGGTTAAGATGTAATTTGGACTATTAGCCTTTGCGCCAAGAGGGCTGAAACAAACAAGATTATAGAGAGAGTTTGCGTTATCACGCAAACTCACAGTTCTTAAAAAATATGCTAATCAATCGTAATGATTTTTGGCACGATGAGTAATTAAGTAAATGTTTCCCTTCAGACTAGGTACATGATATGATGTATATGATATGAGGTAGATGAAACTAGGTAGATGATATGAGGTAGATGATATGAGGTAGATGATAAGAGGTAGATGATATGAGGTAGATGGTATGAGGTAGATGATATGAGGTAGATGATAAGAGGTAGATGATATGATTAGATGATATGAGGTAGATGATATGAGGTAGATGATATGAGGTAGATGATATGAGGTAGATGGTATGAGGTAGATGATAAGAGGTAGATGATATGAGGTAGATGATATGATTAGATGATATGATTAGATGATATGAGGAAGATGATATGAGGTAGATGATATGAGGTAGATGATATGATTAGATGATATGAGGTAGATGATACGAGGTAGATGATACGAGGTACATGATATGAGGTAGATGATATGAGTCAAGTATGTTATAGGGCTAATGGTTTACGAGGGCATCGTGTGGCCAATGCAATGACGAAAAAACTTTACTTTTCCCATCTAAAGGTCAGATACAGTTGGGTAAACTGTGTGATGGCCTAAAATTCCCAAAGTTGAAAAGATTGGTCTCCACTTAGATTTGAACTAAACATCCTTTGCTTGAGATCCGTGAGCTTTATCTCTCGTAAACTTTGAGCTGTTTAACAAATAAATCTAAAGTTAAGAGAATATTATTTATGAAAGCAAAATGTTTTAATCATAACATTAAAAACAGACAATATATAAACTACGTTATTCATAAAAAAAAAAGAAATAATAAAATTGTGTCTACAGTCATCTTATTTCACATTAAATTGTGTCGTTAAGAATGTATTCCAACCCTGTCTTACTCTGGGTCACTGACAGTAAGGAAATAATTTGATCAAAGAATCGATACTAAACACAAAAACAATACTGCAGAGAGAGACACGTGAACACAACACGAAACAAATGGAGTCAATTACAGTGAAATAAGGCTGATGAAAAGTAAGCAATAAAAGAACATGATAATAAAGAGTTTTATGCTACACAAAAACTCGTGGGCGGGCCCTGCGTGTCAGTTTGTCTTACACACTACGTCAGGGAAATGAGAGGATCGTTCGCTGTAGTTTTCAGTTAAAACGAGCCGCCGCATTTTACTATTGTTTAAAAAATATGTTCATATATATGATCATACAAACAGTGCTGGATGTACCTATAGGCGACGTAAACTACAGCTTATGGCCCCAGTTGCTTGTGACCCTACGCAAAAAAAAACAGTTCCAAGCATATTTTAAATTTTTTTAAAGAAAGAGAAAAGAAAGAAAAAGTCTTATGTTGATAATAAGGGGTCAAAGTTTAGGACTCTATGAAGCCTAAATCCGATCCTGCATACTGTATTCAAGATTAGCTCTTAGAAATATAAAATGTCGGAAATCAGCTAAAACTCCAAAATACATATTTGATGTTAGCGTATTCAACCAGCTTCATACCCATCCATCGCTGTAAGGGTATTCCACTATGAGAGATTGTCAGTTTTCATGTTATGACTGAGAGTATCGACTCGAGACAATGTAGTCGCGGTATTGATCACAGCCGATGACGCTGACTCTGTCCTTAAATGGATTTATTATCGCCACTAGCCGGCTGTGCCGAGGTGAGGAAGCTGTATTGATGTACTGTCATTTTTTTCCTTCTATTTTTGTTTAGCTTTTATTTTTTCCCACGAGAGAAATGAACTTTTTACATTTGCTTACGTGGCTCTTTATCACATCCGGCTAAGATACTTAAAGTTTAAGGTTAAAGACTATTTATACTTTTTTTTTCGATAAATTGATAATGTGATGTCCAGGGGCGTAGCTAGTAATGTTTCATCGTTTGTTGGGCCCGGGGGGCTTGACCTCTTTGGAGATCCCTACATTTTGCGTAATATTAAATTTTTAGTGTAAAAAACACTCATTTGGGGGCCCTTTCAAGTGGGGGCACGGGGGGATTTTCAAATTCTCCCCCCCCACCTTAGCTACGCCACTGGGGATGTCATTTATTATGTGGAATACAACTGCACAATCTAATATATATATATATATATATTTAAAAACAGAATATTGACTAACTGATTCACTCATTCTCCTCTTATCACTAATTTAACCTGTTATTACTTACCTATCGCCTAGAACATCTAAGCATCTTTCAAGATACAAACAACAGCGGTAATCTCCCCAAAACGATAGTTTGTTCACAGTTCCGTTCCAGTACGTTTTTTTTTTTTTGTTTTTTTTTTACAAGAAACCTAGAGCCTGTCAAATAGTTTGAGATAGAACCAAGAAGCTGATTTACTAATTCACCCACTTTGGGGTGTTATAAAAAAATTAATTAACACAGTTGTTCCTTAACGTATACTAGGAAAAAATTAGCACTTTTAGAAATCAGGCTACTCGTTTTCCCAATCGAATTTTTGTTTTCTGTCTTCCAATCCAATTTTTAATGTTTAATTCTAGTCTTTTTTTTAGCGGCCCCGAAAGGGGAAAAGACGCTATTACTTTTGTGTGGAATGTATGTCCGTCCGTCCGTCACGTTTAGATCTCGTAAACAAGAAAAGATAGTGAAAATCCGACATCATAATATTTTAGACCATTCAAAGTTCTGATATAACGGCTATTTATTTGTTTTCTGAAAGCGAAAAATCGAATATTTTTTAAATCACTTGTGCTAGCATTTTTTTTTCATAAAATACACCTTTTTTTACAACTATTCACTATTAATAGTAACAAACACTGGAGGCTCCTTAGTAGGGGAGAAAACAATTACCATATTTTTAACACATATAAGCAAATGGTTTTAGATTTTTTGTCAAAAAATATTTTTTTTATTATTTGTATTGCTAAGCTATATAAGTTCTGTCATACTAACTACTACATTTAAAAAAAAAAATGTTTTTTAAGAGAAAAAAATCTATTTAGTACGAATATAAGTTGGACATAATTCAAAACAACAATTAATAAGTATTTTTTCCTAATATCGCGTGAACTGAATGTAATTCGACTACACTTGAAAGTAATTTTACGAATCTCAAGGGAGGAAATCAAAAATTGTCATATGAAACAATATAAATGTTTAAATGCCTATGTACGTATGAGCCTGTATGTATATATAGGCCCCCATATATACACACGTTTAATAAAAAAAAATAATATAAAGAACTGGGTTAACGTAGCAAAGCACAAGGGGAAAAACCCAAAGCAATGGAGACAAAGTGTATGGAAAAAAAAAAAGTGAAATTTAAAATGTTTTAATATCATTTGATGTTCTACTTTCACTTTTTGATTGTTCTATTAAATTATCTATTGTTGACATTTTTACTATATACATTTAAGTACCTTATATTTAAAAAATATTCATTATATACTATTGCAAAAAATGTCATGTGATGAATAATCTGTACAAAGCAACTTAAACGTTAAAATGTCATGACAACCTTAATGTAATTACTTCCATTGACACGTTTGCATTGTATTTTAAAATGTAAGTATTTAATCTGTACCCTTACCAATAAAATATGTATCTTTTTGATAAAAAAAAAGCCCAAATAAAGAGGCCAATAGCCAAAAAAAAAAAGAGGCAATGCCCAAAAAAGAGGCAAGGAAAAGAGGCAAAAGCCCAGGGATTCCTAGGATGTAAACATCTCGACGTCTCAAGTGAAAAGCTAAAAAGCTGAGGTATCCTAAAAAAACAAACAAACAATTAGATCAATTAGATATTTATTATAAGACATCAGTTAGGCCAGGTTCACATCTAACTTCACATTCACTTTCACCGATCCTTTGTTGCTGGACCGCTGGGGCACCACACAAGATCTATCAACCTTCTTTCTCCGTTCTTCTCTGTCATTTGCCTTTGCTAGAATTTCATTGTGATGTTTTTTCTTTCAGAAAATATTGAAACCTGCCTTTTTACCTGCCTGGGTGGACCACTTCGGGGGCCGATTTTGAATTTGTGTTTCCCCACAAACTGTCTTTGTAACCTTGTTTCAATTACGTCATATTGTGTTTTTATTTCATCTTCCTTTAATCTTATAAATCACAGATTTTCCTTTACTATTGTGATAAATAAACTATTTTAGTGAAGCTAATTTGATATTGACTTGTTTTTCGATATTTCCATATCAGAAAACATCAGTGATAATGGCGAGCGCTTGATTTCTCTCTGCGCATCCAACAGCCTTTCAATTGGAAACACATATTTTAAGCACAAACAAATACACAAAAAAAAAAAAACGTGGCGATCACCAGATGGAGAAACCTTCATCGAGATAGATTACATTTGCATCTCCAAACGATGGAAGTCGTCTCTGTTAGACGTGAGGACACGCAGAGGAGCGGATTTCAGCTCAGACCACTACCTTGTCAGTGGCAAATGTATGCTCCGATTGAAACGCCAACCAAAACGAGCCACACGACCCCGCCCATTTAATGTAGAGAAGCTTAAAGACGGCAATACTGCAGCACAGTTTCAACTGAAACTAACGAACCGCTCTGAGGCTCTTGCAGATATATTGACCCTTGAAGAAGAGTGGGCCAACTTCAAAGATACCACTATTGGGTGCGCGGAAAAAGTTATCGGAAGGAGGCGAAGTTCATACAAGGAACGGTGGATACAAGACAGAACATGGACATTGATAGATGAGAGGAAAGAGGCCAAACGTAGACGAAAAATGAAACACAGGATCACAGTCTAGCGGAAGAAGCCTATAGGGAAGCAGATCTGAAAGTAAAGAGAAGCTGTCGGCGAGATAAACGGGACTGGATTGAGCAGAAGGGACAAGAGGCACAAGCAGCTGCAAGCAGAAATGACACAAAAACCCTCCATCGTATTGTCCGAGATCTCACTGGAGCAAAGAGTGGACATAGGGCACCGATAAAAGACAAGCGAGGCAAAACTTTGATAATGAAAGAAGAACAGGATGGAAGATGGGTAGAGCACTTTAAAGAGACCCTTAACCAACTGTCGCCAGACCTAACTTACATATTCAAGGACCCCTTTCCAGACAATGATCTCAAGGTCAAGACAGACCCAATAACTGCTGAGGAGGTTACCATGGCCATTGCAGTGATAAAGAATAACAAAGCACCAGGACTAGACATGATATCAGCAGAAATGCTAAAATATGGGGGACAGTGCATTGTTAACAGAATGACTGATATCTTAAATCTCTGTTGGCGAACTTCAAAAGTCCACCCGACTGGCAAATGTGAGTGATTGTAAAGCTTCCAAAAAAGGGCAACTTGGCAGACTGCAACAACTGGAGGGGCATAACTCTCCTCTCTGTCCCGGGCAAAGTTTTCAGCACTGTCTTGTTGAGACGGCTTTAACAGTCTGTAGATGAAAGGCTCAGAGAAAAACAAGCAGGTTTCCGAAGAGGCAGATCATGTACAGAGCAGATTTTCGTTCTACGAAATATCATAGAACAAAGTTTTGAGTGTCCACCGAGAATCACTATGGAAAATAGTTAGAGAATACGGCATCCCAGAAAAATTCGTCCAGATCCTATGACACCTTTACAGTCAGTCTAGTTGCTGCATTAAAACAGAAGAGGGAACAATAGAGTTTTTTACAATCGAGACAGGTGTGAGACAGGGGTTCATCTTATCTCCCTTCCTTTTCCTTCTAGCCATCGACTACATAATGAGGAGAGCAATGAACCAGACTGCCTTTGGTATTCCATGGCGTGAACAACTCCGATTGACGGACTTGGACTTTGCTGATGATGTTGCACTACTCGGGGCTACAAATAAATACAAATAAAAAATTCCATATTAAATAAAGAAGCCTAAGAATAGTCAGAGATTGTAGTTAGTACTTTCTTTTTTTTTTTATCATGTTAGTATCTGGCATCCCATTTGGGTTTTGGTTGCTAGAGGAATAGATAGTCATTGCTAGATTATTGGGCCCAACACGGCCTATAACTGTTTTACATGTTTTAAATGTTTCTTCAGAACTGAAAGATTGAGGGTTTTTTTTTTCTATTTCGTAAAGTGGAGTTATGTTTTTTTTCCCAGCTAAACAAAGATCTCCAGCATACAATTAGATATCAGGTCATCAGATTTCAGTTCTGAAAATACCTAAACATATTCACCACCCTATGCCATGGAAGCAATGTCATGGTTCACTAATCCAAGTTTGTTAAACCGTAATTCTGTTTTTTACTTGTTTGAATGTAGGATGTGTGGCTGAGAGGCTACGTCTTGGCCACCTAACAAGGGAACTCGAGTTCGAATCTCAACTCGAGCGGCGTAGTGTTTGCTGAGCGATAAAGTTACCCACTTCCTACACAAAAGAGACCATAGCGCGCTAAGCATGCTATAAGCATGAAAGATGAATTTATAAAAGTAATTTTTTTTTAAAATACAAATAATGAGAGGATACAAATAACGTCCTAAAAGATGCTGCCAAGGGAGACTGTTATAATTTTTTTTAACTTGAAAGAATACAGACTTTTCCTATTTCAGAGAAAGACTGCAAGCTTATTGTTACAATCATAATGAGAAACAGAAGAATAGTTTTTATTTCTCAATAAGAATTTTGAATTTTAAGTTTCAAGCGTGATATGTGTCTGTTTAAAACAAAATAACGATGTCTTGCTGTGCATTTTACAATGACCCACACTTCCAATACCATTTATTTATTATTATTCATCTGAAGCTCTGAGAATTAAGGCATACCCTAATAGCACGAGTTGGAAGTGATTTAAAATTAGAACTCGAACTCGGCATCAGAGCATGTATAATACAACGTGGCACCTCTCGGACAGCATGATCCATCACGTGAGATGTACGTCTTATGTAATAATTTAACTTTACCTTGTGTACAAGATGCACCTGTCCGTTGTACGACCTGCTTTATTCTCATTAACTTCATTAACTGCAAACAATACAAATTAACTTTCTGAACATGGTTATTGATTGAGAATTATATTTATTTTAAATTGGGAGAGTTTTTGAGTATATGCATGCTCATACTAGAAAACAACAATGTTTTTTCTGGCACATATGGTCTATCATGCAATGCTTATCTTCTAATTGGATTGGATCGTGACCTCCGTGACGTTGGCTGTGATTGGACGCTCCATTCGGCCCTAGGATTTCTTACTATCGGCCCACATATAATGGTTATCCATTATTACCTGTCCTTAAAATATGGAAAGTTTGATAAATCATTCCAAACTGAACTGGTCCGTTGTGTGTCGGCCCACCGGGCATTTACCCGGACGCCCATATAGCCAGTCCGTCCCCGCCACACCCGCATACACACAAGCGAATTGTATCACTGATTGGCTTGCTTGACTCGATGGACACACGGATATGCATAGGACGTAATTCTCTTTTAAACTAACGTTTGCCATTAATAAAATGAGAAAGGTAATTTGGAAATGTTCATAGCAGTAAAATTCAGATATTTCCTTCATCATGCTCTGGTACCTCCAAATATTCCCTTGGTCTGTAGTCTCTATTCCTGTCTGTTTTCTGACATCCTCAATAGCAATAGTCCATCTCCTAACGCTGTCTTACTATTCTTTAATTAGCTTTGAATGTTTCTGTAGCTTGTTAAGGTAAAAATAAGCGAATCAGCCATAATCGAAGTTAACCCCTAAAACGCGTGTGGTAGTTTAGCCTCTAAACATCAGAATTGTGATTCCATTTTGTATGCACTCATTCTAAAACAGTTCAGCACTTTAACGGTTAAAAAAACAACAAGAAAGTTGCTAGAGAAGTAAAGGAATCTCCAGCCTTCGTGATGGAAGGCCGACATGTTTAACCACTAGGCTTTAAGAGTCTTTTGTTCGTTTAAAATAACAAATAACCTAATTCTCCATATTATTGTGATTATTGTCACGGGTCGCCCGTCGCCGATTTAGCAAATTCTCCATGTAAAACAACATTAATTAATTACAACTAATTGTTTGGTTAATTTTGTAAAAATGATGTCTGTGTTGTCTTCTACGTTAGCTTAATTGTGCAAAGTTTCTACTTAATCCGAGAATGTACCAAGTTACACAATGGCTAGAAAAAAGTATTTCCTGAAACAAAGCACTTCTGATTTTCATTGTCTGTCGTTGTTAGTAAACAAATCGACCGCTTTCTCATCCAGGGCGAATGCAGGTCTGTCTATATAGGTTGATGGGTTCATCCAGTAGGCCTGAATTGATGGCTTCAGACAAAAGATGTTTCTTTAAACCCAGAAACTCCTCCAGCAGTAAAACGTTTGAGCAGATGACGTCACGCCTAGGTGTGTCTGGCAAAACAGTGGGGGCAGAACAGAGATGTACAGTTATGCCTGGGAACATCTCGCTTAGCTCCCCTGTCCTCGCCCTTTCCAAATCTGATGAACCGTGAAGATGTCTATCAATTTATACTAAATATACAGTACTTCACTTTAAACCACGCATGTTCTCACCGGAGTAATATTTATTGTATGTACAGCCCATGCAGAAGCGTAGTCCGTTTTATACCATGGTAATATTGAACCTATGGTCTATGCAGAGGCGTAGTCTGTTTATACCATAGTAATATTGAGTCTTCTGTCTAGGCAGAGGCGTTGTCGGTTTATATCATAGTAATATTGAATGTACAGCCTTGGACCGAGTCAATAGCACTAGTGGGGGATATAAGAAAGCCCCAACAAGCCTGTCAATATTCACAATTCCTTTTTCAATGGGCCGTTTTTATGGCGGACACCTGAATGACTAATGTGGTAAAGAGAAGGAATATAGGGGCTTTTCACCGGTTTGATCGGCATTCGATCTCGGTTCTTGCCCGTTGGTAAAAGTTATGTAAAAATGTCTATCTGCTAGGGTATTTCCCTGACAAACGTTGGTTATGACAAGCAGATAGAGACGAGCTTCCGTAGGCCTGGAGTTCCAAGAGATTTACACTCAGCTCTTAGGACAATTACGAAGAAATCAGAAGCGTAGCCTGTCGATTCCATAGTAATATTCAGTCAGAGGTATTTTTCGACTAAAACAATATATTTTGAAATAAAACGTGATCAATCTTTTCTTGAATACGATACATGGTGTCTGGGCGATGGGGAAAAAAAAAAGAATGTTATTCAAGTTGCAAAGCAGTGTTGTCCAAACTAAGTTCCGCGGGCCATATCAGAACCTCAAAGGGGTGCTATCCAGCCTCGCGAAGCTTCTACCGGCAGTGCATAATAAAGCCGTAGAATTGTTGGTTCCATTTGAGTTTATATTGCAGTGATGTGGTAAGAAAGTAAATGTATATGGCCCGCATGCCGTAAGGCGTAAGTGATTGTGCACTACTGTCGTAAAGTTGATCCATGTCTGAAAAAAGTTTGACTTCCGGAGCTAAAGTGATGTGTCATTTCTCTTTCGACATTGCTAGGTACAAACGTGAATTGGTATGAAATCTACACATTAGTACGTACCAATTTAAAAGCCTAGATAGCGTTATGGCGTACTTGTTTTAAAAAGCTTCTTATTATATCAGGTTTTTTTTATCGTTTGTTTTTTTGAATACCTGATTGTGTTCTCCTGATTCCAAGAGCGAACATTAGGTTGGTTTGAACAAAAATCATTTTAATATATTTTTTTACAATTCTAATTATTATTGTAGATTATTACTTATGCTGTGTTTAGAGTTATTGCCATCGGTTCGTACTCATCCAATCAGGGCCGGCCTTAAGCGGATTTGAACGATCGCTTCAATTGGGTCCCGTGCCTGACAAAAATGTACATTTAGCATATCAGTATCAGTCACGGCTCTTGTCACAGGCCTTTTAAAGATGTAGGACACAAAGGGTTAATATATTTAAAGGTCTATAATACGTTTTTGTTGATCTGACTAAAGCCTTTGACATGGTCAGCAGAAGTGGCCTTTTCAAACTCCTAAGGAAAATAGGTTGCCCTCCCAAACTACTGAAGTTCATTGAGTGCTTCCTCGAGAAAACGAAATGTACTGACAAATTCAATGAAGCCCAGTCAGCCCCTTTTGAGGTTTGCAGTGGTGTCAAGCAGGGATGTGTGCTCGCACCTATTCTGTTTGGCATATTCTTCTCCTGTCTACTGCATTATGCGTACAACGACATCAACGAAGGTGTATTTCTCCATACAAGATCCTCTGGAAAACTATTTATTGTATCAAGGCTGCGAGCAAAAACCAAGGTTAGGAAGATACTTATCAGGGAACTCCTGTATGCTGATGATGCAGCTATTGTGGCTGATTCTGATATTTAGCTTCAGTCCCTGATTGACAAACTATCTGCAGCTTGCCAGAAGTTCGGTTAAAATATTAGTTAAAGCAAGACTAAGATACTAGTTCAGAACACAAATACTGCACCTCAAGTAAACATTAATGGCCAACCACTAGAAATTGTTGATCACTTTTGTTACCTTGGCTCCATCATATCCAACAACACTCTACTGGATAAAGACATGAACAACAGGATAGCCAAGGCAATGGGCACCATGTCACGGTTGCAGAAAAGAGTTTTTGGGACAACATATTGCTGACTAACAATGCCAAAGCCTTAATCTACCGGACCTGTGTGTTGAGCACCTTGCTGTACGGAAGTGAAACGTGGTCAACCTACTCATGGCAGGAGAAAAAGCTAAATATCTTCCACCTTCGATGCCTAAGGTGGCTCTTTAAAATAAGGTGGCAAGATAAGATAACCAATGAAGAAGTGCTACAGCAGACGCCTTGACTGGCTTGGCCACGTTCGTAGAATGCCAGTAGGTTGACTTCCACAAGACATTCTGTATGGCGATCCAATAGAAGGCAGGAGAGCCGCTGGTCGCCCACTTTTACGGTATACGTATGTATGCAAATGCGACATGAAGCTCTTCAAAATCAACACTAGCAGCTGGGAAAAAGTGGCACTGGATAAATCCACATGGAGAGAGAGCATAAAGGAAGGGTCTCGGATTACATATGCCATACACAACAGAAGCAGAAAGAAGGGTGAAAATGCAACAGCGCCTGGTGATTACAGATGCCCAACTTGCGACCGCAGCTGTGTATCAAGGATCGGCTTCTTTAGTCACACAAGAAGTTGCAAAGTGAAAAGATGAAGTCTCGAAACGTAAAATGCCACAGATATAGTAAGACTGACGAAACTTTATTTAACCCACAGGCACCTATTGCGTTTGAGTTGCTTCCTATGCATGTTGTATAATAAAGGTTGATATAATGATCTAATTAATGGTAATAGTTGTAATTGTAAACAATAAAATTCGATGGTCGCGTATGATAACTGCACGATTTATTAAATGTTTGCATTTAAATGGATGGCTCTGTATCCAATGATAGTATGTTATGGTTTGTAAACCTCTAATCGTCCCGACAGTAAACCAAGTCTTACATAAATACAGTTTTATCTTTTCAAATTTCACATTCAACAGAAAACAAAAAAATCCTTTTCCCATTTTAAAGCACCGTGTTCTCTGCTATCAGAATCTATCAATTGAATTTAAATTCAGCATTTGAATTTCCTTTTTATTTTACCATTCTTTTTTCTTCTTCTACTTTTTCTTATCTGCCCCTATCTTTAAACATAGTTCTGACCCAACCAAGAGTTATCCTTCTTCTTCCACACACAAATACAGTTTCTATTTTTATGATTCTAGGAGCTAAGCTTGGTCTGTAGACTAATCAACTTGTATTATTAATGTATAATGAGCCTTGTTATAATCTCCACCGTTAATTAATGACATAGAAGCCTACACATTTTTAAAGTCTAAAAATAGAACATTATCGTGACTGCATTTCTTGGGTTATTCGTAAATGTCAAATGAAAAACAGCAAAATATAAAACACAAACACGCACACAAAAGCACACAAAAACACACACAAAAAACACACTCCATAACACTCATTACAAGCCACCACACGCTACTGTCTCTATAACTTAGTATTAAATTATTTCTGACGCACTTTATATCGTACGCAGGCGCGGTGGCTGAGCGGTAAAGCGAACAGGGGTCCGGGGCTCAAATCCTAGTGAAGCAGGGCCGGCCTTAGGCCACTGCAGCCTATGCGATCGCATTGGGCCCCGCACGTTAATAGGCATCGCGCTAATTCTAAATGTCACTTATAACATTCAACCATTAGAACTTATATATATAGTAACAGGCAACCTTCCGATTGTCCAGGGCCTCCGTGCAAATTATACGAAAAAGTCCTGGAAATCTCCTAAAATTATTGAAATCTCCAGAAAACTCAAAAAAATTTCCTGAAAAATAGACGAAATTGTCATTATGGGGTGCTAATCCTACGCGCAAAAAAACAAAACAAAAAAACCCAGCATTGTCAGCTTTTATTTAGTAAAATTTTATTGCGAAGACGAATGTATTTTCTTATACAAAATCTTAATTTTGACATGATGCTTATTTCTACCCAGACTGGGCCCCGCGCAATCCGTTTCGCATAGGGCCCCGCAATTGTTAGGGCCGGCCCTGTCAGGTGAAGACTTGGATTTTTAATTTTCGGGATCTTCGGGCGCCTCTGAGTCCACCCAGCTCTAATCGCTACCTGACATAAATTGGGAAAAGTAATGGCGGTTGGTCGTTGTGTTGGCCGCATGATACCTTCGTTAACCGTAAGCCACAGGGTCTGAAAGGGAAACTACTTTTTTTTTCATATTGTCCGAAAATAAAACAAAATTCGTTTACGAGAAAGAAAGGAACGTTTTGAAGATAACAATAGGGCAATAAGGCAAGCACAAAGACTGAAGCTTGTTAACAAGTACAAGAGGGCTTACATCACGTGGCCATTGGCTTTTAACCGAGTGTCACACTTGTTTACGAGTTTGGAGATCACGGTGTCACGTCGAGACCACGAGGGAAGTGAAAACGTTTCAGTTAAACTGAATGTGAAGAGGCAAGAGAAGAGCGGGGTGTGGTGGGGAAAATGAAGAGGTTAATTGCTTTTAAAAAAAAAAAAAGTTGATGTCTGACACAAATTTGGAACAGGTTATTGCTCACACTTTCCATTCTCGGATCAAGTTGAGACTTATCACAATAGTCTATTTTTCCTTATAAAACAGGAACCAATCAACAAATTAACAGATTAGTTTTATTAAATAGTGGTAATTTAATCATTTTGTTTGATATCGAAAAAGAGAACTAAATCTCACAGTATTGAGAATATATAAGTAAATGGTGAGTTTTTTCCCCTTAGATATGTTTTTTTTTTTTAAAGTATTTCTATTTCTGATACAAGGAAGGCTACCGAAGTTTTCCACGACCGAAATACTGAAACATTTTTTCACGGTGGCCCAATCATTGTTCAATGTCCAGTTGAAAGGCCTAACCGGGCCACGTAAATATTCAGCAGCTGCCCCCCCCCTTTCACACCATTGGTATAGGTAGTTTGATGAGAACTGGCGGGTAAGCCAAGTGCCCTCAGGTCATTGCAAACATTACTCTTTGGCGAGCGAAGATCCGCCTAGATACTTTTATTTTTATCAATGGATCTTTTTGTAGTACCTCAACTCCCAAACCTAATAATAATAAGGCCTATTTTCGAGTCCGAAGATTAATGAGGAATTCAGTATTTCCCGTGGCTAGTCAGTCCTAGCTCCAACCACCTGACCACAGGAGCGCAGACGGTGGTCGATTTAGATTTTCTTTTCGCTGTCTACGTCTGTCCTCGGCTGCGGATTTTATTTTGGCCTGAAATGTGTATCCCGCGGCCTTTGTAAGTGCTCTCCAGCTGTCTCGACCCGAAGCCGCCTGCAGCCAGCTGCTGTCCCTTCTATGTCAGTTAAAGCAACTGATGAAATTGACGTGACACTGACACAGCAATTGCAAAAACCCCATCAAGAGAGACAATATTAAGTGAAGTCTCATTAAAAGTGTCCAGAATTGAACTTCTTTACATGGAGGCTGCAGAGTTGCTTCGTGACCTTTATCAAGAAGTCTTAAGTTTATCTTTATCATTAAAATAAGAGATAGGAAACATACAGACATGTTCTTGTAATTCATGTTTACTATTTCTGTAGAACATCATTCTATTAGTTTCATTTTAAGAGTTTCCAAAAAAAAAAAAAATTAAAGCGTCAAAGTAATTTACGAGGGGAATGCCACTGTATCATATTTGTTCCCAGAGTCCACAAATAACCACACACTCAGATGTCACATGAGCACTTGCCAACTTCTTTTTTTAGTCTTTACCTGCTGATTTTTTTAAATTGCATAAACACCATCGCTATTTCTCTCAAAATCCTGAGTCTAGTCCCTTGTCTATCTTCCTTAATCCCGGACTACGCTGGACTCATAGTTGCGTCCGGGTGGAAACAGTCGTAGGAGGAAACGAATAGGCCAGTAGGGTAGCAAATTTTGACTCCCGATGGGGTGTCTAAAAACATTGTGAGAACACTTTTGACTGCACAGCTCTCGGATGGAAAGAGAGCTTCAGCAAAAAAAAAATGTCACTAATCCAAACGCCGTTCCTCAAGGCACCTTTTCACAAGTGGCGAGCCCCACAAGGTTAGCGTGGTACAGTAAAGGAAAATTGGTGGGAGTCCCCGGTGTACTCTGCATTCGGCCTCGTCTCTTTCCCAAGCGTCCTAAGTACGGATTACGCTGGAAACAGAGATGTGATACGTGAAAACATTCTGCTCGGACCGCTTCCAAAAAGAACAATTGGTTCAGTCAGGCCGACAGAAGAAGCTCTCAATAATAAATCTTTCTTATGTATGAAACCTAAAACAAATTAATTATGAGACGACTAAGTTGACTAGCGTTACATTGATTCAACCTTCGTTTAGTCTCACTGGGGGAATTAGCTTACATTACAACTGGTTTGATTTTCGCCACAAGCAATGAATGAAATTCACATTTTGTGTGTGTGTGTGTCTGTATGTGGTAGATATGTCCAAAGAGTAGGATTAATGACGCATCAAAACACCAGTTGTCATGAGACAGTTATCTGATATCACTTTGTCTGACATCTATAACAACAGAGATCTCCAGTCCCATGGTATGTCTGTGTCTGTGTCTGTAACAAGACTACTTGGGAAACAGACAAAGAATCATTTAGACCAGAAAAACAAAACTCTTAGTAAAATCAATTAGACCTTTTTTTTTTCCTTTTCATCTTGTTCTCTTAGTTCAATGTGTATTAGCTTTACAAAACCCTGGTTTTATTATATTACATGCGATATAAAATAGTGTTCAGGAAATAAAAGATACATAGATAACATATTGGAAGCAGGGCCAGCCCTACAGATTGCGGGCCCTATGCGAAAGGGATTTCGCGGGCCCAGTCTGGTTGGGATAAGGATAATAAGTGAAAATTAAGATTTTTTGTTAGAAAATAAATTTGTCTTTGCATTTTTTTTCATACTTTACTAATTGTAAAGACACGGTGAAACTGACTTTACGAGCCATCTATAATAGATGGTAGTTTTCAAACAAAAAGCGATAAACATTCAGATCTGTCTTTTAGATTTACTATCAGCTAGCAAAATATCGCTTTTGAGTTTTTTAAACGATATCGAGGTAGATTTAGGTTTATATTTATAAGCCTGTCACTGTTACAGAAATTAAGTATTGGAACTTCCTGTTTTGGTTAAAACTCGCCCTATTATTATATTCTTATTAAATGAAAGCTCTCAATGCCGTTTTTTTTTTTTTATTGCAAGTAGAATTGACGTTTTCTATATTGAATGACACTCCAAAATGACAATTTTGTCTATTTTTCAGAACATTCATTTTTATGCGTTTTCTTGATATTTTAATAATTTCAGGAGATTTGCAGGAGCACCTGGAAAATCAGCAGGCCGCGGGAACCCTGTTATAAGTTAAAATGGTTTAATTTTATAATTTACAACTAGAGTTAGCGCGGGGCCTATGAAAGTGGGGGCCCACTGCGGCCGCATATGTCGCAGTGCCCTAAGGAAGAGAGAAGGGAATGAACAGATGATAGAGTTAGCGCGGGACCTTTGAAACTGGGGGGCCCACTACGGCCGCATAGGTCGCATACCCTAAGGCCAGCCCAGATTGGAAGAGAGAAGGGGATGAAGACAGGATAGACAGAGGAAGAGAAAATGGAATGGACACATGACAGACAGAGGAAGTGAGAAGGGAATGGATACATGAGAGAGATGCTTCTTAACTAATCCATATTTTAATCTTTTAACCCCAATGGAAACTTGTTTCTTTGCTTAGCTTATATTTACTAACTTTATCTGGCTGTCTGTCTGGTAACACTTTTGCACACGTTATTTCTTCCACTTCCCATTCTTGGACCAAGTTTAAATTGTTCATAGTTTATGACAATACTTGACTCAATTAAAAAAAAAACAATTAGTGAATCACATAGTGGTAATTAATTAATTAATTTTGTTTTTATAAAAAAGGGAAGTTAAACCTTGCAGTATTGAGAGATGCGCAGTTTCTGTGTGTGTGGTTCTTCCTGTTCTTCCCCTTAGATAAGATTTTTAAATTGTTTTTTCAAAGTTATTGTAAAGGTCGACGGAATTTGAACCCTTGAAAGTCTTAATTCCAAAATGTCCGCCTTTCACCAACCATGGCTCTCAGACAGGACGCATCCACTCATTGCATACCAATAAAAACCAATCTTTCCACCTGTTCACCTGACCCACAGCAAACACAGCCCGACACCATGGTGTCCGGACATCACACTTAAGTGACACATGATGCCACGGGAGAGAATCGCCATGTTTATTATTGGCAGCTTTTGTTGGGGGCCAATCCACGATGGCCCTTGAATCGCCTGAGCCAGCTGTTACACAAACAGACACTAAATCAACATGCTGGTTTCTTGGCTTAACTCGTGATGGTTTTTATGTTATCTAATCGGTTTATGGAAACCCAGTTTGGTCACGTTTAACAGTTGTTGTTTTTTAATTCCGTGTCAACACGACTCAGTGTTAAGGGAAAAAAAAAACACTTCTAATCCTCTATTGTATTCTATAGGCTCTTGTTACTTACATGCTCGCTATTTTTAATTTCTCCAATTTCTCAGTTTTTAAACCTAAGAATCGTTTTAAGTTTTAAGTTTAGTAGTATAAATTTCATTGGACTGGTAATGGTTTATCTACTATACAAACTTACGTTCTTTACATATTCTTGTTTTACAAGTGGTAGTCATGTATCAGAATATTTTGTTAAGACGTTTCAAAATTATTTTTTTTTTTTGATTAGTCAAAAGTATTTGACATTACTATTTGATATATTTTACTTACTTAACGTATAATAATCTATAAAAATGCCATAGATTGGTTTCTAATTTTTTTTTCTTTTATTCCGTGTTACAATCAATCAAACAGTTAAAGCTGTAAAATCAATAAAAACTAAAATCTACTTCATGAAATTTTTTAAAATATTTATTTTTCTCTTGCTTTCGTTTTACTTTTGTTTTCTTGGAACATTTTTATTTTAAAATAAAAAAAAAGCAAAATATTAAAATAAATTCTTACAAAAAAAAAAAAAAAGCTTATCTAAAAGTGGAAAAACTCCATCCTTAAAACTATAACTACCAATAATGTACAAGTAATTTCTCTTATTCGATATCAAACAAAATAAATAATGACCAATATTTAATGAAGTGTTTTTGTTGATTGAATCGTGTTTTGTTAGGTCCAATAAATGTTTGAAGTAACAACTTGGTCGGAGAATGCGTGAGGGAGAAATTGTGTTAACAATTGTTTAAGGGGACTAAACCCAACAAATTTCGCCATATATGTGAATACTGAAGTATTAGTTTCTCTTGATGCTATCAAAACAAAAAAAATGAATTACCAGTATAATCAGTTGTTGGTTTTTAAATTGATTCATGTTTTGTCTATGTCAGTGAATAATTGTGCAAAGTTTTAGCTTGATCCGAGAATGGGTGTGGGAGAAATAACGTGTACACACCTTTTACCAGACAGACAGACAGAATGAGTTGATATAAGCTTTGCAATAAAAATCTACCCCACTAAAGGAGTCTTCCTTCGTTCGTAGAATGATCGTCGTAGCACAACGAGATGAATACCTGGGCATTAGCTTGGTTCGGAACTCGCCCATACAGCATCTCCCCTCTCTCCATGCAGCCGATGTGTTCAATGGAACGGCAAAAATCCGATACAGTTTGTGATCAGATGCGTCGCAAGTTCTGCCATGTTCTAGCGTCGTCTAATGGTCACGAGCTCCTAATTATTCCTCAGGGTTGTCTCCTGAATCTTTTTTCCATGTTTGAGTGAAGCCCTAAGTCAGCGGACGTTTTTGATTCAGAGTTTCGCTTCTCCTAGATGGAGAAAGGCGATCTACAGATCTTGCGTGGTGCCCCAACGGTCCAGCAGACAACGGATATGTGAAGGTGAAGATGGGTAGCCAGCCAAGGCTAACAAGACCTCCAGATCGATGCTTATTTCATTTTACATGCTATTATCTAGATGTCCATCTCTCTAATGTACTTTAAAAAGTAGATGCTTCTATGGACATTTATGTTTTTATCTAGATCTCTCATTGTTCTAGATCAGTGATCCCCAAACTACGGCCCGCGGGCCAGATCCGGCCTGCGACGTGGTTCCATCCGGCCCGCCTAAACATCAGCACAAAATGAAGAAAATTTTTTAAAATGTTGAAAAATGTATTTTCTCTACGTTAGGACTTACACTTTTTCTTTGATAAATTTCATTCCAATTAATGTTATTCTAATTTTCATTTTCATTTTTTTTTTTGAATGAACACAATGTATATTTGTTTCGGTGACAAGTGTTGAGAGTTGTTTTAGGTTCTTGGATAATTCCGCTGCTGCCTTGAGCTAGTCGTGTTCTTAACATCTTGTGTGTAACACAGGGCATCAAGTCTGCATCATTTTTGGTAACATTCTGCCTGACCGTGCGGTGGACAGCTGTTTGGATTTATCGATGGTCCTGGTTTAAACCCTGCCCACTCCCATTCCCCGTCGTCCTGTGGGAGGTTTGGACTAGGAAGTAAACTATCCTCAACTCTGAAGGAACATCTGAAACATGTAAAACATTTTACAAAACAAACAAAACAAAACATCAAAGAGAATGGTAGTACCATTTAATATTTGTTGATGCTAGAGCCATACGAAAACGAAAAATAGATTCTGAATGTAGAAACTTCTGAGAAAGGTGGACACATCTTTGCTTTTGTGGAACATGATAATAAGCCAACATGATTTGTACAGAAAATGTGGCTGTTTTTTTTAACAATAGCAAAGTCATTTTTAAAGCAAAAATATGGAAACATTGTTGGCAAAGAAAAAGATCGCTAAGTTACACCTAGTTGAGTGAGTTGAGCAATCGACGAGAAAAAAAGAGACAAAAAAAATGAGTTTATCGTAAGGGCAAGCTACAGAGTTGCTCAATCTATGAGAAATGTGCTTTCTAGCCGTGATGAAAGAATTTATCATTTGGAAAAAAAAGCTGTTAAAGCAAAACGAGTGGACAATATCAGTACAAATTTAAATTCAAAACTAAATGACATAGCAGCAGATTTTGAACTGTTTTCTATTGCCACTGAGGATTGCTACGACAGATCTGGAACTGGAACTGACTTACGAGGCCAGACATCCCAAATTGAGAAATTTAGAGCGATGCAGACAATTGATTTTCTTCGCTGTGTTGTATGAAGAAACTTTTCGAATTTCCGAAATTAAGTGTTAAGGCTGATCACAATGTTTACAAGCACTTAATTGATCAGACAAACTTTTCACTACTAAAACGGATGAGACCTATCTAATTAGGTGTGTAAGTAGGCTAAGTAGTGCTACGGGTTTCTAATAAAACTATTTGAAATGGTTTATTCTCTATTACATTTTGTTATCTATTCGATGATGTGGCCCGCGACACGAGTGTCGGAAATTAAAATGGCCCGCCAGCCGAAAAAGGTTGGGCATCACTGTTCTAGATAGTCAATATTTTTTTTGGTCACTTTCTGGTAATTCATCTTCTCACTTACCGCCCTTTATTTTAACACACATCGTCACCCATCCCTTACTTGAGGTAACATTTGTTGGTGACCATTAACATCATTCATCCTCTCAACTGGCGATGTTCCATTACCTCCTTCTTCTTTTGCTTCCTCTCTCTCGACATTCACTGCGAGTCCTAACCCTAACCTTAACCCTCACTTTAAGTTCCTTTCACAAAATTTATTTTAATCTCAACTAGCTTAAACACTTACAAAGAAAATTTAAAACTTCCTCGTTTAAAAAAAAAACATGGACACACACATACACACACACTCAAGACTCGCACACAAGCGCGCAAGAAGCCTTGATGAAATTCCGTGAGAAATGGGCTCTGTATTTGAACACAACCCTCTGTAATTTCCTGACACATCCATCAATTGGGAAGATTTTTTTTTTATACTGAGTGTGTGAGTGAGAGCGTGTATACATGTGTGTGTGTGTGTGAGTGAGTAAGAACGTTTCGTTCTGAGGGTAAGGGTAACTCTTTCCACACTCAGTTTTGTGACAGTCCAACCCCCCCCCCTCTCCCCGCTTACGCCATAGATTCTACGCTATTTCTAAGGCGCCCGCTTGAGTGAAATGCATGTAGAACATATTGTTTTTTAACAAGTTTCACCAGACGACTGGGACCAGAGTTACGAGCCATTAGCCCTAACCAGAAGACAAGTGGAAGACATTCTGGTGGAGGGGATGCGGCCAATGTCCAGTTTGCAATGCATTTGAGTTCAAATGTTTTGTTTTTTTGTGTTTTTTTTTATTTTCAAAATAAAAACTTGAATATAAAATTTAAAAGTGGGTTTAGTTAGAAAACATGTCGTGCTCTTTGTTTACATTAAGTTCTGTTTTTACAAAGCTTATATTGAACTCACTTTCTCTGTCTGTCTGTTTGTTTGTTGTCTGTCTGGTAAAAAGTTTGAACACGTTAGTACTCCAACACCCATTCTCGGATCAAGTTGAAACTTTGCACAATTATTCATTGGCGAAGACAAAAAAAGAATTAACCAATTAGTCTATTTATTATTGGTAAGCTATTATTTTGTTTGATATCGAAAAAAGAAAATAACTTCTACATTATTGAGATACATAGTTATAAATGTGGAGTTCTCCATCTTAGATAAGCTTTGTTTTCTTTTTTTAAAAGTATTATTGTATATTTCTCCTGTTTATCTTTTCAATGAATAACGATGCAGGACTACTGCTGCGTGAGCTTGAATTCATCGAGATAAGCAATATCTACGCCACTTGATGGAAGCGGTAAAGTGCTTGGCTTCCGAACCGGGGTCCTGTGTTCGAATCCTAGGGAAGACTGGAATTTTTTATTTTCGGGATCTTTGGGCGCCTCGGAGTCCACCCAGCTCTTATAGGTACCTGACATTATTTGGAGAAAGTAAAGGCGGTTGGTCGTTGTGCTGGCCACATGACACCCTCGTTAACCGTAGGCCACAGAAACTTATGACGTTTACATCATCTGCCCTTTAGACCCCAAGGTCTGAAAGGGGAACTTTACTTTTTTTTTTTCGTACGCAACTGTGTGGCAGTGGTTCAAAACCAACGTATCTTATCATTTTTGGAAGTCTGAAATGACACAGAAGTCCACCAAAGCTTACATAGTATTCCCTTCAGACTCTAGTGACTTCATTAGTACTTCAGTACCTCACTAGTACTTCAGTACTTTCTCCTGAGGAGTCTCTGTCCTTCCAAGCGACTGCATTTAATGACTGGATCCAGTAATAAAGATATTCTCTTCTCACTCCCTTGTTTCTATCCCCCTACTCTCCTCCCACCTCGTTCTGTCTCCTCGTCCTTTCCCTCCTCTTTGTTCTCGTGCCGTTTAACAGTTATCCCCCCCCCTCTTCAGTCACTGGCTTGTTTCCCCTTGTAGTTTATGGGTTGTTTTATCGCTATGTGCTGCCGTCTGATGGGGACATTAGTTGCAGGAAACACATTGGCGCAAATGTGTTTGCCTACTGCCAATAATGACGGCAATAAAGCCTACTTAGGATGGCTACTTTCGTTTTCCACAGTGCCACTTATAACCAGGATTTAAGCTGACTATATTTATCAGCTTTGGGTATTTTGAGTTACATTTTGTTTTAGTAACACAATCTCAAAAACCCTAGAAGACTGTTCAAGTAATGCGCAAAGGAATAAATGTTGACATTCGTTCAAGCAAATGCCGAAAATGGAATAAATGATAGAAGATTGTTTCAATAGGGCGCTCCGAAATAGGAAAACAAATATACAAATCTAGCACGGACCCCAATATAAGCAATTCTTTTCTCTTTGTATTACCATTCATTCTCTCCCATATGTTCATTACATCTATAAAACTGGTATAATGTAGTTAAGGTGTCAGAATAACAACAGAACAAGGAAAGTCATTTTCTAAGTATAGTTTTCTCTCTCGCTCTTTCTCTCAATTCCGTCTCTCACCTCTTTTCTCTTTCTCTCTTCTACCTTTCTGTGTCTTTATCCAGCGTTCTGTTTTTTTATCTGCCCCTTCTCTTCCTCTTGTCCTCTTATGTCCCGTTCTAAGACTCTCTCTCTCTCTCTCTCTCTCTCTCTCTCTTTTTCTATGTATTTATCTCTCGTTTTCTCCTCGCAGTCTGTCTGTGCTACTATCTCTCCCTCCACAGTCTGTCTGTGCTACTATCTCTCCCTCCACAGTCTGTCTGTGCTACTATCTCTCCCTCCGTCTAATTCTTGCTGGCTTTAAACCCTCTAAGCGAGTCTAACCCAATAAAGCAAGACAAATAACATGGGTTCAATCAAGGCATCTCACCAGTTCTGATGTGAGCAACTCACTCACGGGCGCCAGATGACCTCATTAGATAAAGGAAAGAATGTTTCCGGTTCATTAGTCCCCCCAGGTCAGATGTGCCAATTTTTCGATTGACTGAACAACAAGTCTTCAACTAACCCCATTCAACCCCTCCCCTTTCTTTTTTTTTTTTGGTCTGTGTCCCCCCCCCTCCTGGCCTACTTCAATACACAGTGTAAGTCTGACATTGTGTGATTGGAAAGTGTGCTGTAGCCTGTCAGATAGGTTTATTGATCTGCGGAGTACAAGACGTGATATTAATGGAGCGGTGCCGGTGTTAAATATGTGCACGACTTGATGCTTCCGGTGAACTATGGGTACTACCAAATGAATTGTGGGTACTGAAGTTAAGCGTTGTAGCCTACTCTTCTTTCGAATATGTGGTATACAATTCAGACAGTAAGGAAGTCTCAAACAAACAAACAAACAAAGACGAAGAACCCACACGCGCGAACAGAACGATTTTAATAGTAGCAAAAAAAATAAATAATTAAAAAAAAACAGACTTGTGATGCCTATTTCTTCAAAATCCAAAACTTTGTTGTTGCGCGTACAGTTGTTTCTGCATTTTTTGGTAGTGACAATGGGAGATCAATCGTTATATTTCTTTTATTATTATTTATATTGCATAAATTATTAATCACATACTTACCTCCCTTGGCAAATGACTTTGCATATCATTGTAAGAGTATATCCGGTTCCGGCTCTAAGCACATTGTTATCAGGTCCCTCTAAACTTCTGCTCACAGAGGCTCGGATACATTGTATAGAAAGTGTTGTTTTTTTTTAGTTATGGCCCGTGACATGCAAGTCTAAAATTCCTGCGGCCATCGGGTCAGTGGTGTACCGACACTAGGACGGGTGGGGAAGCCCATGGGCACCGGAGTCTACTTCTTTGTCTGCACGAGATGCTGGAAAATATGCAGGTCGCAACAGGGTCTACATAGTCATGTGTCTAACACTGCACTTATTCTTAATCTTCGAAATCTAAGACATTGCCATAAATCAAATTGACATGTTCAGCTCTTCCTTCTTATACACATACTATTCTTTTCAGCGGCCAAGCACTGAGATCCGCTACTGTGTTTGTGCCGTGTGTGTGTCACGTCCGTATTTTTTATATTTTTTTCCTACTGGTCTTACGATGAAGTTTATATATCCCAGGGTATTTACAGAGTTTATCAGATTGTGGTTCCTCCAAGTGATTGTCCCTGTCTTAATGCTAAAAACACGTTACTAATGTCATATTTTCTCCTTAACGTAGATTTGTTTTTTGTTTGTTTTTTTTTTTTGGGGGGGGGGGGGGGAGGGCGGGAAAAGTCAATTACCTTCTTTAGCCACTAAATCACCTCTTGACCTCACCTTGACCTTCACGAGGGGGAGAAGGACGTGTGAGAACTGAGAAAGTTCCAGTAACTGGGCCACGATGTGGCAGCACAAGGACCTAGCGGCTACTGGACAATACATACAAGAAAATCTAAGAGAAGAACCAATAATGTCACTGATAAGAATAAATCACAAACAAAGAAATATATAAGATGTACTCTTTTTTAAAACTAAATAATGCAATAAAATATTTTTTAAAGTATAAAAATAAAATGTACAAGTTCTCTGTTTCTTTCTTCTAAAATATAGCATGCTTTTAAATATTTAAATTTTAAATTATTATTAATATATGGATTTTTATCCTTTTTATTACGGCTATTGAAAAAAAATGTAAGGAACTCCACAAACTTTCTGCCCCGGGGCCTCCACCTACATAAATCAGGACAGAAAACACAGAACCATAATTTATACATGTAAAAAAAACCTTGTAAAATACTCATTTTGTCATTTCAAATGATTTAACAAACTCGTAGAAGTGCTCCTTCTAACTTACTGCCTTTACAATTTAGAGCATGGAGTGGGTTTCCTGAATCAGCAAGAAAAAGCAATGACTTAGCTGAGTTTAAATCTCTGGTCAACTAGTCCTGCTACACTGACCATGGATACGCGTAGTACGTGATAATCTTTTCTTTTAGAGTAACGTCTTTAATGTATAAGACAAGATAAGATCTATTCAGCCAACAGAAACACGCACACACTCCACAACAGATGTGTGCCCCCCCCCCCAGCCGTTGTTTCAAATAAAACTTTTATTTGGTTCTTTGTTTAACGTTTCGAATGTTTCTTTCGAGAATCAGGATTATTGTGGTTGGGGGGGGGGGGGGGGAGACAGGGTTTGAACTCAGGATAACTTGACACAATTAGGCAGACATCCTATTGGTTGGTATACTCTCAAATGCTGCCTAAAAAGCAAGGGGGGGGGGGGCGCGAAAGAATTTTTCATTGGGAAGGGTGGCGGAAATAAAGTCAAAGTTTGAGAAACACTGGCTAAGGGCCTTATAAAGTATAAAGTCGGTTCTGAACAGCGCCTTTACTGAAGAAAGCCATGTTGTATTCCACCTTGTATCATTACAAAGCTGAGGGGGGAAATAAATAGAAGAAACAACAACACGTATAGTATTTGATTATATAAGCTTGCCAAGGGTTTGAAATGACTTTTAAAAAAAAATCTGCTCCCCCCCCCCTTATTTTTTCCCCCAATCATCCCCTCCTTTCTTCCTTTAGAATGACCGAAGGGAGATGACTAATTCTCAGCCTCGTTATGAGAAGCGACCCACTTGTTGCCTCGAATAAACGACCTAGTCTCCAGTGAAAACACCGATGCTGCTCGATGTAAGAGTGCTGAGAGTGATGACATTATTTAAGTTTTTTTATTTTTGTTTTTACGAGTGATGAAAAAAAAAATCAGGCTTAAGTTTGAAACAGTTTTTTGTAACTTTAAAAAAAAAAGGGTAGGAAGGTCGTTGTGAATGAAATGTCCACTACGTAGAGATGTTGCTAACATGGAGGGCTTTGTTGTGTCTATAAGAAGTCCACTTTGCAGAGATGTTGCTAACAGGGAGGGCTTTGTTGTGTCTATAAGAAGTCCACTTTGCAGAGATGTTGCTAACAGGGCTTTGTTGTGTCTATAAGAAGTCCACTATGCAGAGATGTTGCTAACAGGGCTTTGTTGTGTCTATAAGAAGTCCACTATGCAGAGATGTTGCTAACAGGGAGGGCTTTGTTGTGTCTATAAGAAGTCCACTATGCAGAGATGTTGCTAACAGGGAGGGCTTTGTTGTGTCTATAAGAAGTCCACTATGCAGAGATGTTGCTAACAGGGCTTTGTTGTGTCTATAAGAAGTCCACTACGTAGAGATGTTGCTAACAGGGCTTTGTTGTGTCTATAAGAAGTCCACTATGCAGAGATGTTGCTAACAGGGCTTTGTTGTGTCTATAAGAAGTCCATTATGCAGAGATGTTGCTAACAGGGAGGGCTTTGTTGTGTCTATCAGAAGTCCACTATGCAGAGATGTTGCTAACAGGGAGGGCTTTGTTGTGTCTATAAGAAGTCCACTTTGCAGAGATGTTGCTAACAGGGAGGGCTTTGTTGTGTCTATAAGAAGTCTACTTTGCAGAGATGTTGCTAACAGGGCTTTGTTGTGTCTATAAGAAGTCCTCTTTGCAGAGATGTTGCTAACAGGGCTTTGTTGTGTCTATAAGAAGTCCACTACGTAGAGATGTTGCTAACAGGGCTTTGTTGTGTCTATAAGAAGTCCACTACGTAGAGATGTTGCTAACAGGGAGGGCTTTGTTGTGTCTATAAGAAGTCCACTATGCAGAGATGTTGCTAACAGGGCTTTGTTGTGTCTATCAGAAGGCCACTACGTAGAGATGTTGCTAACAGGGCTTTGTTGTGTCTATAAGAAGTCCACTACGCAGAGATGTTGCTAACAGGGCTTTGTTGTGTCTATAAGAAGTCCACTATGCAGAGATGTTGCTAACAGGGCTTTGTTGTGTCTATAAGAAGTCCACTATGCAGAGATGTTGCTAACAGGGCTTTGTTGTGTCTATAAGAAGTCCACTATGCAGAGATGTTGCTAACAGGGCTTTGTTGTGTCTATAAGAAGTCCACTATGCAGAGATGTTGCTAACAGGGCTTTGTTGTGTCTATCAAAAGGCCACTTTGCAGAGATGTTGCTAACAGGGCTTTGTTGTGTCTATCAGAAGTCCACTACGTAGAGATGTTGCTAACAGGGCTTTGTTGTGTCTATCAGAAGGCCACTACATAGAGATGTCAACAGACGTTTAGTAGTTCACAAAGCTATAGTGTGTCTGTTAGAAGTAACACAATGGTAAATGATTCATTTTAGGCATTTTGAAAATGACGAAAGGGATGGACCCTGGGGATATATGGTTTCAAAACAGTTAGATCTCTAAGGGAATCCTCTAACACCACACCCACAACCCACCAGTAATACTCACTATTTTTTATCAAGCACCTTTTATTTTGTACTCTTGTAGGGTACTAGTTCACCTTCATCTTCACCTATCCCTTAGTCTGTTGGACCGTTGGGGCACCATGCAAGAACTGTCAACCGTCTTTCTCCATTCCTCTCTGTCCTTTGCCTTGGATAGAATTTCATTCACTGTTCATTCTTTGATGTTGTCCTCCCGTCGCTTTCTCTGTCTTCTTCTTCTTTCTGGTATTGTCCCCTGAAGGTCGTAGGAGGAAACGAATAGGCCAGTAGGGTAGCGAAGTTTGACTCCCGATGGTGTGTCTAAAAACATTGTGAAAACACTTTTGACTGCAGAGCTCGGGGATGGAAAGAGAGCTTCAGCAACCATGTCACTAATCCACACGCCGTTCCTCAAGAAACCTTTTCACAAATGGCGGGTCCCATAAGGTAAGCGTGGTACAGTGAAGAAAAATTGTTAGCAGTCCCCGGTGTACTCTGCCTTCGGCCTCGTCTCTAGCCCGAGCGTCCTAAGTACGGATTACACTGGAAACAGAGATGTGATACGTGAAAACATTCTGCTCGGACCGCTTCCAAAAAGAACAATTGGTTCAGTCAGGCCGACAGAAGTGAGATTTCGCCTACATTCTGCTGGCCTAGAATTTCAAGAGCCTCGACTCAACGCTCAATAATAAATCTTCCTTATTTCTGAAACCTAAAATAAATTAATTATGAGAAGACTAAGTTGACTAGCATTAATGAGTTCTGACGCTAATGGCTCTTTACAGAATGATGAACTGGAACTTGACTATAGTGAAATATAACGTAGTCATCAAGAGAGTTGAACTGGATATTCATTATGATATGTACCGCCAATGGAGTGCCTGCTACAAAGTGTCTCCATTATAATACAATGTGTACGAACGTTCCCTAATCTTCACTATTTATAGTCCATTGAAAGCTTGTTCTCTTCAGCTACCTCAAACACGCTCAACTTGTGACGTTATCACCATGTACGTAGTCTCGTGCTTAGACCCTTCAGGGCCTGCGAGATGGGGAGTGAATCAATGGAGAGGGCAACATCGACCGCTGATGCTGAGACCTCCACTCTCTGCTCCACTATGCACTGCTTACTTGATTGCATCCATCTCCTCATAGCTGTTACTGTTTCTTCGTCATGTTCGTAGGAACCTAGGGAGCGCATGTATGCCACATAGCTCATGTCATAACACTGAAGTCTCTTCGTTCGAATCCATGTTCTAGACAAGCATAATTCTGACACATAACTCGTGTGTTGTAGAACCAAAGTCCCTTCGTTCCAAGCCGTTGACCGTTATGACGTAGTGTGGGAAGTACGCGATATGCAAAATACATTTTCTGAAAAACAAAAAACTCGTCATGGACCACATCTCCTCAAAACATTGTCGAGTCACGTGAGACCCAGCATCTGCTACTTCCTTACGCACAATGGACAGAAGTTTCGAGGGGCTGGAGTTCACCTCGTCAGAGGCCGGATATGGCCTGTGGGCCGTCGAGCACTACACTTACTTTGATATGCATCTGACACATTCATAGGAAACAAATTACTGGGTGGATGGAGTTGTGTTCACCTAATCTAGCAGACGTGACCCACGCTTGGAATCATTGGGGAATCGCGACCAAAAACACACTTTTTTGAGACATGTTTTTTTTTTTTATAATTGTGTGATGTTTGTTTGTAATATGTTTCTTACATGTTTTTTTTTTTTATAATTGTGTGATGTTTGTTTGTAATATGTTTCTTACATGTTTTTTTTTTTATAATTGTGTGATGTTTGTTTGTAATATGTTTCTTACATGTTTTTGAGATATGTTCGTAATATGCTTGTAATAATTTGCGGTGTGTTAAGGAGGGAGAGGGCGGTACTTACGAGTTCGTGTCCTGTATGTGACATTTTTGAACAATGTTCGTGATAAATTGTGGTGTGTTTGAATTATGTTTGTACAATCCCATCCACCCCTAGAGAAACAATACTATAACGTATCAGGCTTAAGAGAAGATAGTTATAAACAAACATTGAAGAAACACTGACGTTACAATAAAATAGAAGACAATTATGTCAAAAAAAAAAAAAAGAAGAAGACTATTATATCCTACGCTGTCCCTATGTGAATCTAGTCATGTATGCTATATAATACACTATACACTTATAATTTACCTTATTTCATTATTTGAACTAACCTAACCTATCGCGAGTGAGCGACATATCAACACTTATCCCTGGCTTACCTTACGTCACGTGAGAATGATATCAATACATATCCCTGGCTTACCTTATGTCAGGTGAGAATGATATCAATACATATCCCTGGCTTACCTTATGTCACGTGAGAATGATATCAATACATATCCCTGGCTTACCTTACGTCAGGTCAGTGGCGTAGCTACCAATGTGCGGGTGGTGCGGGCCGCACAGGGCACCAAGTGGAGAGGGGCACCAAAATTCCCCCAGTGTGTATTAATTTCCTATTTCCCTGAGCGTTTCAGTAAAAGCGACTAATTGCATGGACACGAACAAACATAAACGACTGTATTTTAAACATGAACTAACGATTTATAAACTAGTCATGTCGCTATTTTGTTTCATCTCCTTGACTATTTCTTCCATACAATGTAAGCTATAGAACAGTTTGAATCTAATTTACTAGATTTATTTCGGACACACGGTACATGTTGTTACTACACTGATCAATGCTCTGTAATATAAAGAAGAAGATAGGCCAACCTTTTTTTTACTTCATTGTTTAGTCCATTGGTTTAATCTAGATATTAAGTTTACAAATATATTTCTAAACTCTAGCTCTAAACAATTGTCTTAGTTTATTCATTTCTTTATGATTCTTAATAGTTTACTTTTGGAAATAATTCTATTGTAATGTCAATTTTTTTTTAAATAAGCTAACCTTTGTTTTCTACGAGTTTTTTTTTAACTAACTAGTTAATTGTAATACTGTAACGTAAACAAAATGACGAACAGTGCTCAAGACTAGTCTGGCTGGCGCCTCAAAACCCTTTTAAGCTCAGACGGAGAAATCGGCATCTCTGGTTCTGTCCGGTCTGTGTAGTCTATAAGGGCCCCATACCCAGATCTATCGGGGTCCCTCATTTACGACCCATCGGTATAGCAGAAAATGGCATCGGATGGGTAGGACTTTAGTGTAGCTGATGCCAAGTTTTGGAGTATGGCAGGTGTTAATCGCCTCTTGGTGGCTCCCTCTTGCCCTATAAGGGACATGTTTGTTTGTGGGGCTGGCGTTTTCCTCCACGGAGGGCAAGTACTAATTCTTCTAATAGGAATTCTATCAATGGTGAGCCCAGATGATTTTGTCAAATTGGCCGCAATGTGGAGGAACGATCGCACTCGTATGACGCGGTTCCTCTCTCTCCACTGTTGCACTAAGATTGTGGTGGGTAGCCTAGAGTCGCCCCTTTTGTAGCGCTCGTAGGCCGTTAGTACCGCCCTCTCCCTCCTTAAATGTAAAGGGGCCACGTTTGCTAAGATTTTATCATCTTCATTTAAATCCAAAGATGGATTCAATGAGTGGTGGAGGTTATCCCCGAAAGTAGAAAAACATGAGACCAGCAGAGCTCACATTCAGTCATCGCTTGCTTGGAGGGACCTTGAAGTTTGCCTGAGAGTAGGGAACAGTATTGACAACAAGGCCCAAGATTTGATTATACAATAGACGAAAACATGGAGAGTTAGTAAAATTACTATCAACGTACGATCCACTCTTGATTCTCCACAAATACAAAATGGAATTTATTACAAAATTGGGGGATCACACTAAAAAAACAAATCATGCAGCAAGTAAAACAAGCCAAATATTTCTCTATTATTTTTTACAGTACACCTGACATCTTAAAGCTGGATCAAACTTCCCAAATTTTACGGTACGTTGTCATGGATAATGACGGGGTGCAGGTTCGTGAGTCTTTTATTGACTTCATCGACACAAAGGACATGTATGCTGCTGGAATCGCTGAGATGATTCTAGAGAAACTGCGTTCGGATGGCTTAGACATAATGGACTGCAGGGGTCAAGGCTATGATAATGCTGCGGTCCTGAAAGGTCAAAACTATGGTGTCCAAAAACGTATTCTAGAAGTCACTATTCATTGCCTGCTCAAACTCTGGAGACATTAACTAGCAGAGATGAAAATTCATCGACAAGATCTTAAGCAGGTGGATTATTGGTTGCTATTCAGTCTTTTAATTTTCTCACCTATCTTGGATTTTGGGCTCCTGTATTAACTGAAATTAATGATACGCAAGTCTACCTTCAAAACCAAGGATTGTCTATTCGAGACTGCCCACTCAAACTAAAAACATTAGAGACATTTTTAAGCAGTAATCGAGAGGACATCGCTGAAGTCAGCATTACCTTTGCCGAAAGCGTGTGCTCAGATCTGAAAATCAGTACAGAACCTCAAAACGTATTGGCCTGAAGAAAAAGATGCCTGGTGAGAAAATTGACTATTCTGTACTTACACACAAAGAAGAGCTACGAAGGGAAATTTATTCTTCCTTGGACAGGATTGTTCAAGAAATAATCACCCGATTTGAGCAACTTCATAATGTATCAGATAGATATGAATTTTTGTCGCCTTCCCAGCTATTAAATCCTCAGGTCGAAATCAATCTCAATAGTACTCCTAGCGACATTGATAAAAACGAATTTCTGCTGGAGCGAAAGCGGCTTCAACGGTTTGTAACAGTTTCATCAGAAGCCTCCGAATTTCCAAAACAAAGACCTGTTGAGCTCTTGAATTTTATAAAAAAATAGCTAGATGATTCAGTCCCGAATATCGTCATCACGATTCCCATATTTTTTTACTATTGCGGTAAGCGTCGCTACATGCGAGAGAAGTTTTTCCAAACTTAAACTGATCAAGAATTACTTGCTATCAACGATGAAAAATTTACGACTCACTAATTTGGCCATTTTGTCCATTGAACAAGAGCTGGTGGAAAAAAATTGATTTCGATAAAATTATTGATACTTTTGCCAGCAAGAAAGCGCGTAAAATTCATTTGTAGTATGTAAGTAAAAGTGATTTTTTTTTAATTAACAATATTTGATTAATGAATACATATTATTTTGAACAGGTTTTGCAATGTTATTAATTAGTTGTTTTTTTTTGGGGGGTGGGGGCATCAAGATGAGGTACCGCACCTGGCATCATATACTCTAGCTACGCCTATGCGTCAGGTGATACATATCAAAACATATCCATGTTATACTTTACATCACGAGAAAGATATATCAATACATATCCCTGGCTTACCTCACGTACTTGAGAGAAATATCAATACATGGATTACCTTAGGTGACGTGAATGTGATATCAATACATATCTATGGTCAAATTTACGTCACATGAGAGAGATATCGATACATATCCCTGGCTTACCTTACGTCACGAGAGAGATATCAATAATATCCCTGGCTTACTGCATGTACTGTGTATGTTGGATTGATCTTGGTCTTTGGAATATTGCATTCGGAGAAACAGCAGTTCTTGTTCCAATTTGATAGTTTGTTTCATCCTTTAAAAGTTCAAGTTTTTGTTTCTTGTTTTGTTGTTGTTGTTTTTTCTTGTTCCAGCGTGTTATTTCACTACGAAACTGCATCGCACTCAAGTGGGAACACATTAATCTCTTCTTCATGACGGTTCTTTGGTGATTATTGTTATTAACAGCACTGTGGATCTGATGGTACTCCACTAGGGACCCAGTTCAGTTTCTTCACAAGGTCTAGATCTACTTTGTTTTCATCATAAGCTGCAGGAAGTTTGTTTTCTAGTTGAAGTTGTTTTCATTCCTAACCATCCGATTCTTCGTTGTCTTACAATTGTCCTGTCCACGCTTGGGAATCTAAAATTTTCATGATTTTACAACGTGAACTAAATCTTCATTTGGGTCATCCGCGACCCTTTGTCCATCGGGACTTGTGGTCGGATGCTTATGGCCGAGCGGGGTCACCGCTTTCCGTTGTTCTGTATCTACCCGATACAACTACAAACTTCGAACGAATAAACGATTCGATGGGCATAAATGGATTAGAAATCGACGTCTTTGTCCTCATTTTTATCATCAATTGTAAGTCTTTGTCCTCCTTTTGTTTTACAAAGCTTATATCAACTCACTCTGTCTGTCTGGAACAAATTTAGCTCACGTTATTTCTCCCACTTCCGATTCTTGGATCTACTTGAAACTTTGCACAATTATTTATCGTCTCTAACAAAATATGAATCCATTGAAAAATTAGCCAATTAGTTAATTGAATAATGGTAATTAATTAATTTTGATTGATATAAAAAAGGTAAATAAATGCTAAAGTATTGAGATATATGGCTATTTGTCTCGTATCTGATATATTTAAGTAGCTCAATCACCTAGACATCTGATATTTTAAGTAGCTCAATCACCTAGACATCTGATATTTTAAGTAGCTTAATCACCTAGACATCTGATATCTTTAAGTAACTCAAGCATCAAGTCATCTGTTCAACATTATATGTAATGGTTTATTAGTGTATACACATGTTATATAAACAATTCATTATTAATCTCTACTTTGTGTTGAAAAAAATATTGATTTAGGTGTATTTTTTAAAAATATAATAGGTCATTTGTCGTGGTTTAAAATTGTAGTTTATGATTACATAGTTCTATATATAGATCTATATTTAAGTGTTATTAAATTTTCAATTATTTTTATTTCGTTTGTTGAAACAAAATTACGTTGGTGCCCCTCCTCTTCGACAGCTAGGGGGTCTGGTGGAGAGCCGTAAGCTCTCCCAGCTAGGTTCAGGGTGGATCCCCGACGCCAAGCATTCTCGTGCATTCTCGTCCCGAGACATGACGTTAAACTGCGCTCCTCTTTCCTTAGCACTTTTGGAGCTCAAAAGTGCCCTACTTCTTTTCTATAATTGTGTCTGCATCCTCTTTTCCTAAGTCTGCCTTCATTGATCATCACACTGTCTCCTTAACTTTAAATTCTCACTACGTCCTAGACCAGTCCGTTTGCCGTGGACTGCGACGGGTAAGGGGGGATAAAGAGATCCTGGTGTTTGAGTGGTGACTATCTAAGGATAAACCACAACAACACAATACTTTGGCTCCAAGTTCCCCTAGACCTGAGACCCAGATGGCCCGCTCTGGGTCAATCGGCTGGTCATGCCGAGCTACCAGCATAGGTCGTCGACCTATGCTGGAGGGCGGTGGCTGGAGGGTCAATCAGGGAGCTGCTGTATCGGACACATGTCCGATGCAGCAGCTGACTGAGTATAGCATCTGTGTAGCCCTGGCGGGCTCATTCTGGACATCCGAATGGCCCGTCCCCTTGTTGGACTCGATGGCGGGTGGGGAGCACAGGTGCCGAATTAACCAAAATATATATGGACAAAAAAACACACACAAAACTACTTGCCCCAGACCTATGTCTGGGCAAGAAACGTCGAATTGATGATAAAAAAGAGGAGGTCCCAAAAAGCTGTGCCACCTGGCCATCATTTCTGGTGGTTAGGTACACAGAGGAGGGAAAAAGCCTGACAAAGTTGAGCACTTTTATTATCTATAAGGGACTCAAGTCAGTAGTGGGAGAGCCCAAGAGTGTGTCTAAGCTACACAAATCAATGGAACTCCTTGTAGAAGTAGACAGCAAGACACACTCTGATGGGCTTTTAAGATGCAGAAGACTCTGTGATCTCCAAGTGGAAGTCATGCCACACAAGAGTCTGAACACCAGCAGAGGTGTAAACAGCTATAGGGACCTACTGGAATGTTCCGAGAAGGAAATAGTGGAGGGCATTGAAGGAGTCACCCATGCCCGGCGCATTACCAGGCGCAGGGAGGGTGAGGAGGTCAAAACCGCCACTATTATCCTCACATTCGGAACTAGGACACCGCCAGAGTATGTGAAGGCAGGATACCTACGAGTTCCAGTGAGGCCCTACATACCTAACCCCATGAGGTGCTTCAAGTGCCAGGGTTATGGACACGGCGCGGCAGTCTGCAAGAGGAACACTGTGTGTGCCAGATGTGCTGGAGAGGGTCATGAGGACAAGGGCTGCACAGCCCAGTTCAAATGCCCAAACTGTCAAGCTGGCCACTCAGCCTACTCCAAGGACTGCCCTGTGTGGAAACAGGAGGTTGCCGTGCAGGAGTACAGGGCAAGAAACGGATGTACCTTTAGCCAGGCGAAATCGGCTGTACTGGCCCTACCCAAGGGCCAATTCGGCTTGACAAAGACCTACGCCCAGGCTGTTGCTAAGAAAGGAAGATCCATAGCCACACAGACGGACACATTGACCCCACCACCCCCTCCTCCTCCTCCAACTCAGAAGAAAACACCGCCAAAGAACACACCTCTGAAGAAACAAGAAAGCCCTGTTGTCATGCTAAAGAACAGGTTCTCTGTGCTCGCTGATGAGAGCATGGAGACTGAGCAGCAGGTCAAAACCAATACTCCGGGAGAACCCGGAGACATCATGTCTGACACAGGTTCTCCTCAGAGAACCCAGCCAGACACCCCAACCTCTACCGAGTTAGAGGTTGACCAACTCCCTAAGGGGAGAAATCGGAGAGGATGCCCGAGGTGAGAGAGGAGGAAATAACCTCCGCTCTAACCAGAGGGATCTCCCCTCTCCAGAGAGAAAGACTTCCCCCAAAAGGGGGTTGTCCTCCTCTCCATCCAAACCCAAGAACAAAAATACCAAGGTCACTGGAATAAAGGGAAACCCCTCCGGGGGCCTCCCAAGGCCAAATAGCTCCAAGTAGGTCATCTAGAATAAGCCATGGATTCCAGAATTGTACAGTGGAATTGTAGAGGCCTCAAGGCCAATTACGAGGAAATGCAGCTACTGATGGACTCTGAGACTCCTGTAGCTGTCTGCTTACAGGAAACATTTCTGAAAGATTGCATCAGCTTCCGAAGCTACCGTGCTTACAGCAAGAATGTTGAGGATGCAGAGAGAGCATCAGGTGGAGTCTGTATCCTTGTGAAGGATAGCATCCCCCATGAGAGGGTAGAACTACAGACCACACTACAGGCCGTAGCAGCTAGGATAACCCTTCACAAGGTTATCACTTGCTGCAGCCTGTATCTACCACCAGGCGCTCCATTAAACCGAACAGACATGGAGGACCTATTGAAACAACTCCCCCGGCCTTATTTAATCCTTGGGGATTTCAATGCCCATAACACCATGTGGGGATCCAACAATACCGACACAAGAGGTCGTATGCTGGAGGATATCGTCCTCCAACATGATTTATGCATACTTAATGTTGCATCACCGACCTACTTGCACCCAGAAACTGGATCACTCACATGCATTGACGTCACCGTATGCGTCCCTGGACTTCTGGACGACTTTAAATGGTCAGTTAGCAATGATCTACGGGGAAGTGATCACTTCCCAATCATCATTACTAGCAATCTCCCTTCATTAGGACGACCTCAGCGGTGGAAACTGAATAAGGCCGATTGGGAACAATTCCAAAAAAGATGCTCCGAGGATATCACAGAAAATATCCTCGATGAACAGAACCCAGCTGATACCTTTGCTAGCAAGCTACTAAGTATAGCCAGGAAAGTTGTACCCCTAACCTCTGCAAATCCAAAACGGCCTAGCAAACCATGGTTTGATACAGCTTGCAAAAGTGCTATTGGCGATAGGAAAAAACGACTGGCTGCATTTATAAAGAATCCTTCCCAGGAAAACCTAAAGCTATTCAGGATAGCTAGAGCAAAGGCTAGACAAACCATACGGTAGGCCAAAAGGAATTCCTGGAGAAGTTTTGTTCGGCAGTCTGGATGCCAAAACTTCTGCTAGAGCGGTTTGGAAGGCAGTAAGGCAAATCAAAGGGAAAGAATCAAATGCAATAGGGCATTTGAAAAACCAAGGACGAACTGTCACGTCCCCCAGAGAAATAGCTGACTGCCTTGCATCCTCAATAGCAGAAAAATCATCCACTGCACACTACACGCCAGAGTTCCAAAAAGTCAAAACCAGGGAGGAAAGACACCCCATTGATTTCAGGTCAGAGAACAATGAAAACTACAACAAACCGTTCTCGCTTGAGGAACTGAGGGAATCGCTGAACAAGTCACATGACACAGCGCCTGGAGAAGACGAAATCCATTACCAGTTCCTCAAGCACCTTCCCGAACCCTCATTGGCAGTCCTGCTAGGGGTCTATAACTGTGTGTGGCAAACAGGCGCTTTCCCAAACAGCTGGAGGAAAGCCACAGTTATACCGATACCTAAACCGTGAAGAGACGGTTCTGACCCAGCTAACTATCGACCAATAGCACTAACAGGCTGCATCTGCAAAACCATGGAAAGAATGATTAACAGTAGGCTGGTCTGGTACCTGGAAAGGAATAAAGTGATCTCAAACTACCAGTGCGGATTCCGGCAGGGGCGGACAACAACTGACCACCTGGTAAGGCTGGAAGCTTATATTAGAAATGCATTACTCAGAAGAGAACATCTAGTAGCTGTATTCTTCGATATAGAAAAGGCCTATGACACAACCTGGAAACATGGCATTCTACGTGACCTGGCGCTTATGGGGCTTAAGGGACACCTCCCCCGTTTTGTGGAGGAATTCCTGAAAGATCGAAAATTTCAGGTTCGAGTGGGCAACTCCGCTTCTGACACTCATGACCAGGAAATGGGTGTACCCCAGGGCAGCATTCTGTCAGTCACCCTGTTCAACATTAAAATAAATAGCATCATAAATGCGCTGTCCCCTGGCATAGAGTGCTCTTTGTATGTTGATGACTTTGTCATTCTCACTTATGGGAAAAACATGAACACCTTAGAAAGAAAATAACAGTTATGTTTAAACAAAATTCAGGGTTGGGCAAACTATAATGGTTTCAAATTCTCAGACTCCAAAACAGTTAGTATGCATTTTTGTAATCTAAGGGGACTCCACTCAGACCCTGAACTATTTATACACAAAAAGAAGATCCCTGTCGTGAAAACTACACAATTTTTAGGCCTCACCTTAGATTCCAAATTTAATTTTCTCCCCCACATTAAGGAACTCAAGAAGAAATGCCAAAAGTCATTAAACATACTAAGAGTACTCAGCCATACGGACTGGGGAGCTGACAGAGATACCTTGCTGCTGCTCTATCGGAGTCTTATTCGATCCAAGCTAGACTACGGATCCATAATATATGGAGCAGCAAGGAAGTCGTACCTAAAAATACTGGAACCAATACAAAATGCTGCCCTGCGTCTCTGTCTCGGCGCGTTTCGTACATCACCTATCCCAAGTCTCCATATGGAGGCTGGAGAACTCCCCATGGATATAAGAATGAAAAAGCTTGCAATGCAGTATATAGTCAAGCTAAAATCCAACCCCACGAACCCTGCTTTTGACTCCATATTTACCCCACAGAGGTAGAATTATACAATCGAAGGCCTAACGTCATACAGCCGTTAGGCCTTCGAATGAGAGAACCCATCCAAAATTTAACCCCACCCATTGACCAAATCTCTAAAATAGAAACCCCTCAAAACCCCTCAGAACCCTCCTTGGCTAATGAATAAACCCAAATTAAATTTATCCCTCCTCAATTTCAAAAAAGAAAATACAGACCCAAGCATACTACAAGTCCACTTTAGGGAACTGCAGGAGAGCTACAGAGATTGTGGCACCATCTACACAGACGGATCCAAAATGGAGGGAAAGGTCGCGTGTGCCTGCTCCTTTCGGAACAAAACAATCTCCCGTAGACTCCCCGATGGCTGCTCCATCTTTACGGCCGAATTGCACGCAATATTGCTTGCACTTATGGCCGTAAAAGCATCAGAAAGGAGGAAATTTATAATCTGCTCCGACTCCAAATCTGCATTGCAAGCTTTGGGGCGGATGAAGACTGACATCCCATTGGTACATAAGAGCCTGAAGCTGTTGGACCAAATAACAGCCGACCGTAGGGATGTCACCTTCATCTGGGTCCCCTCCCATGTTGGCATTGAGGGAAACGAAGCCGCAGACAGAGAAGCAAAGAGAGCCCTAAATCATGCGGTGTCAGGAACCCAAATTCCCTACTCGGACCTGAGACAAAGTATTGCCTCTGCCACCTATCGAGAGTGGCAGAACCGATGGGAGGCTGAGACTCACAGTAAACTCAGGCAGATTGTGGCGGATGTCAGGTGGCGGCCCACATCTAAGGGTCTGACAAGGCGTGGTAGCACGACCATGTCCAGACTTAGGATTGGCCACACCTACATCACGCACTCTTTTGTACTGAAGAAAGAGGAGCCCCCACTTTGTGAGTACTGTGACTCTCGCCTCACCGTGGAACATATCCTCGTTGATTGCCCCAGATACCAGGATGTCAGGGCGAAATATTTTAGAGTCACTAATTTAAATACACTATTTGATAATGTCGACCCTGGGAAGGTACTGGGCTTTATCCGGGAAGTGGGGCTATCTACGAAGATCTGATTTATGAATTTGTGAACATGCACTATTTACATTAGATTTTTACCAAATATTTAAATTTTTACTACCTTGACTATTTTAACTGTGAATAGACCTTGATTTTAATGATATGACTGTATAGAATCTGGCCCTGTTGTTTAGAGAGAGAGTAGTCCTTAAGGGACTGCAGGCACGACATGGCCTAAATTGTGCCGATGTGCCTCAAATCAAACAAATCAAACAAACAAATCAAATCTCGTGCATTCTTAGTTGCACGAACGCATTCTCCAGGCGTCTACGGCTCACTATCCTTTAAAATAACAAGGCAGGTCAAATCAAGTGGAACAAAGTCAGTTGAGGGCATTGAAGTGTGACTGACAATTGAGGAACATGTAATGTAAGTACGCTGGGGAATCTTCTTTTGTAAAGATCCTTGTTAATTTTTAACACCATTGACAATTTTAAAAACAATTTGAGAAATACTGTTGTTTCTAGAAATGTAAACATGTTGTTTATTGTTTATACATTTCAAACAACGTTGACCTTGGCATTTTTATTACATGACAGTATTCTTAATATAAGATTTTAACTTGCTGTTTAATGAAGGAAATGGAACTAAACCTAATAAACAAACTTGACAAAAATCCTGGCTGGCTCGGCGCTGTATCACGCGTCTCCATTACCTCATTTGTCGCTTCGCAACGGAAACTCCCTGAGCTATAAATAGAAGCTGTGCTGTAAACACGCTTAGCAAGCGCAACTTGTAAATCTTTCATAATTTAATTTCACGAGCCCCAAGTCCAAATGACGTATTGTGTGACGCACTGTGGCCAACGACGAAAACTGGGTTTTTCCAAAAAGAAATTTTTAATGGCAATTTAAAACAACAGCAACAAAAAAATATTATTTTGTTTTATATCAAGCCCTCTTGCGTGCAATCTAATTCATTGTAAAAGGTTTTAGGTTGTAAGGAAAAAAAAATTGATAACAGCATTAAAGATTCCAATGTGATCTAGGAAGTTTCCTGTGAGAAAAAATGCGTGCTTGTGTGTGTTGATGTGTGGTAGATGAGTGTGAAGGTGTGGTGTGACAATTAGAAATTTTCATCTATTAAAAAAAAAACTATAAATAGCTTTTTGGTGTATTGATGAGCTTTGTTTTTTAGAGGTAGATATTTTTTTTAATTATTTTTTTTATATGCACTTTCAAGTTTTGCAGAATCAAATATTTTCTTTCACGTGTAGATTTTTGTTGTTGTTACTTGGCAACATCGGAGCTCAACTTAGCGTCCTTGACATTGTTCAGTTTATCCTAAAATCATTTTCATAAAGTTTTTATTTTACTGCAAATCTGTTTTTCAATGTTAGCCCTAACCCTTCAAAGATTAACACTAAACTTTCTTTTCTTCAAATGGTCCAAATAAAAAACAGTCCGTGATAGTTTTCAAACAGCCTCTTAAATAAAACATTAACAGATTGGTAAAAAAAAAAGGGCAAGACATTATCACCTGAATGATAGATCAAAACAAAACCATTCTTCGTCTTCCAATGAATTAACTTGTTATAACTACATAACAAAAAAAAACAAAAAAAAACATAGATAGATAGATAGATAGATAGATAGATAGATAGATAGATAGATAGATAGATAGATAGATAGATAGATAGATAGATAGATAGATAGATAGATAGAGATTCATTGTTGAAGAAAACATTACGTAACTCTCAGAGGCGGACTGGGTATCAAAATCGGCCCGTGCATTACCATATAAACCGGCCCACAAATGGCATGTCATATATTTTCGGTGCGGGGGGGGGGTTTACCCGCAATTTATATATATATTATATGCTATATTAGTGTGTGTATATGTAATTAATCTTCATTACATTCTTATCTTTCATTCTTTTAAACGTTTTTTCTACTCTAGAATACTCTCTTCCAATAATTAGTGAAAGGTAGTACACACCGCCAAGGGACAGCTACAGCTAGGAAGTCTGGGGGAGCGCCGTAAGCATTATTTTAAGCTTTAAAAAATGCATATTCTGAGGTATCTACAGTGCAATTAGCCTGCTACTCTTCCGCTAAAAAAATCAAAAACTAAATCTTCTATTAACTGGAGTCCGGCGACTGGTAGAAAATGGTAAACTGCTTTAGTTTTGTATTGGGAAAAAAAAGGGGGGGGGGGAACCACAAAACCACTTTTGGATACGCTCATGAAATTTGGTGACTCTTGTTTGCTTAAGTTGGCTGCACTGGGGAAGTAAGTAAAGTTTCCCTTTCAGACAATAAGATCTGAGACCAGTGATGGTTTGAATTCCTTCCCTCTCGGCTACGCCCATTTGTTTTATCATAGGTGTAAGCCTAATTCTATTCAAAATATATAAAGTTTGATAACGCATCGAAAACTGGATGTATGCTTTCGTAGGCTTACATAATGTATTCTATTTATAGATCTACATGTATGTAGTCTGAAAACTATAAACACTATAATAGCAGCCTTAATGAGTTTCAAACTTTTTGATATTACTTATAGATTACAGACGTTTCTTCAAAATAATAAAATAATTAGGTCCTACGCATTTCACGTGTCAATCTAGTCATGCATGTTGATCTGTGACTTAAAATATGCTAAATCATTGGCTTTCCTGCCTGACAACCCATTCCTTTAAAGTGGTATCACCACAAATACAAAACTAGGGGTCTATCGAGCCGTCATCCTCCTCTACATTGCTCTATGCCTCAGAAACATGGATAGTGTACAGTTAACTTGCAAAGAAACTGAATCACTTCCACATGACATGTCTGTGAAAAATACTGAATGTCAAATGGCAAGACAAAATGCCAGATACTGAAGTCCTTCAAAGAGCGGGTCTGCATAGCATCCACACACCCTGATGCAGTCCCTGCTGCGATCGGCAGGACACGTATGCAGAATGGAAGACCACCGCGTCCCTAAACGACTTGTATGGCCAACTAAGCGAAGGAAAGAGCTCTTAAGGTGGTCAAAGAAAACGCTTCAGGGACACCCTCAAAGCTTCTCTGAAGGCGTTCAGCATATACCCATCTACCTGGGAGACAGAGGCACATGACAGAGCATCATGACGTCGCGCTGTGAAAACTGGCGCACAGGTTGCTGAGGAAAAGAGAACAAAGCTGGCAGAAGAAAAAACGCCAGAGAAGAAAAGCAAGGCCAATGACACTAGCTCCAGCTGGAATAACCTGCCTAGTGTGCGGCCGAACATTCCGGGTCTCACCAGCCACACGAGGAGACATAAAACCCCATTGCAACGCCCTCAGCCCCCTGGATGACAAAGTGGTCATAATCGAACTACGATGGACGAACTATATATATTCCTTTAAAAGATAAGAGAAAACAGAACGGTCAAAGAGGTACTTCTAAATATGAAAAGCTCATGCTTCGTTCTAGTACATTCTCAAAAACGAGATTTGTATATGAATATATTATTTAAAATATAAATGATTCTAAATCTCCTTTCATTAAATATCGGATGTGACAGCGCTATATCTATATTATAAAGTAGAATGTGAGGGGTATGTATGTATGTATGTATGTATGTTACTTATAGACATCAAAACCGCTTGACCAATCTTGATAAAACTTGGCAGGAATGTTCCTTGGGTACCAACTTAGACCTTAGTGAATGTATTGTAGCCCTAAAACAAATGTAAGACCCTCAAAAAAAATAAAGTTGTCCGACTCTATTACAGCTATAGTATTTTATGGATCTAGGCCATGTCTACAATGTTGACATGAGCAAAGATAGAAAGGATTTAGACCTAGATCTAATTTTAAGAAATACACTTTGCGCAGATAGTTTTTTACTTTGACACATGAAAAGACAAAAGAAGATCCATAGATTTCATTATATAATAAAATTAACCTTCAATTTTGTGTTTCAAAAGCATTTTTTACATTAATTTGTTCCTTATATCTGTGATTACAGATTTCCTGACGAACATTCTTTCATTAGACAATTCAGTAATGAATCGCGTACTAAATATTAATTCGTTTAATTGTTTACTTTATAATCCCATCCCTAGATCTAAAACTCTAATTCAACTCTAAGATGATAAAACTTCTCTTCGCACAGATAGTTTTATACTTTAACACATAAACATATTAATTAAAGTCCATTCATTTCATATTTTGATCAAATAAACATTCAAATTTGGTTTTCTAAAGCTACATTCGTTTACGATAGCTGCGAAGCCGAGTTAAAGGCCTAGATCTATATTCATTCATGAATCGCGTACTAAAAATTATTTCGTTTTATTGTTACTTTATAATCCCATTCATTTAACAAAGCTATCGCTCTTTTCGTTTTTAATAGATAAGAATGTATCGACTTCGGGTAAACCCATTTTCGCAAACCTAATTTTATTTTCGTAGCGAAAGAGAAATAACGTGAAAGGATCATTAGCTACGTTTAACATACATATAAATCCAATCCACTAGATTATTCAAAAGCATTTTTTACATAAATTAGTTCCTGATATCTACAGATTTCCTGGCGAACATTCTTTCATTAGACATTACCAAATGGTTACACATTAACACATCTCTCTTCTGAGGTCTGAGTCTATTCCTAGGCCTAGGTCTAAAACTCTTACTGAACTCTAAGAAGATAAAACTTCTTTTCGCAAAGATAGTTTTATGCTTTAACACATAAACATACTAATTATTGTCCATTCATTTGATATTTTAATCAAATTAACATTCAAATTTGTTTTTCTAAAGCATTTTTAATACATTCGTTCGCTGTTCGCTAAAGCTGCGTAGCCGTGTTGAGATAGGCTTATATTCATTCATGAAAAAAAGTTCACACATGCGCAGCACAGAACTCTAGATTAGTGTAGATTTAGATCTACGTCTACCTCAAGATCTACTTTATACTTTATACACATGAACATACAAAATTTAGTCTATTCATCTCAAATTTTAATCAAATATATGTAGGTCTACAAGCAAAATCAGCAAATGTTTTAATTTGAAAAAAAAATGGATTTAATTAAGCTTATTAGCTATTTTGATTTAATAGCTTCATTCACACTTTTTTTACATTGACACATTCGCTTTACTTATTACATTATTATTTCGTTTAATTGTTTACAAAACACTCTCAGTGACTATATCGAAAGTAATGCGCAAATAAAGACCCGCGGGTCGCGGGTAACATATGTCTAGTAATCTATATTATAAAGTAGAATGTGAGGTGTATGTATGTATGTTACTTATAGACATCAAAACCACTTGACCAATCTTGATAAAACTAGGCAGGAATGTTCCTTGGGTACTAACTTAGACCGTAGTGTATGTATTGTAGCCCTAAAACAAACTTAAGACCCTCAAAAAAAATAAAGTTGTCCGACTCTATTACAGCTATAGTATTTTATGGATCTAGGCCATGGTTAACAATGTTGACATGAGAAAAGATCGAAAGGATTTAGACCTAGATCTAATTTTAAGAAATATACTTTGCGCAGATAGTTTTTTACTTTGACACATGAAAATACAAAAGAAGATCCATTGATTTCATTACATAATAAAATTAACCTTCAATTTTGTGTTTCAAAAGCATTTTTTTACATAAATTCGTTCCTGATATCTGTGACTACAGATTTCCTGGCGAACATTCTTTCATTAGACAATACCGTAATGAATCGCGTACTAAAAATTAATTCGTTTAATTGTTTACTTTATAATCACATCCCTAGATCTAAAACTCTAATTCAACTCTAAGATGATAAAACTTCTCTTCGCACAGATAGTTTTATACTTTAACACATGAACATACTAATTATAGTCCATTCATTTCATATTTTGATCAAATAAACATTCAAATTTGGTTTTCTAAAGCATTTTTAAGAGACTACATTCGTTTACGAAAGCTGCGAAGCCGAGTTGAGATAGCCTAGATCTATATTCATTCATGAATCGCATACTAAAAATTATTTCGTTTAATTGTTCACTTTATAATCCCATTCATATAACAAAGCTATCGCTCTTTTCGTTTTTAATAGAAATGAATGTATCGGCTTCGGGTAAACCCATTTTCGCTAACCTAATTTTATTTTCGTAGCTAAAGAGAAAAAACTTGAAACGATCATTAGCTAAGTTTAACATACATCTAAATCCAATCCACTAGATTAGTAAACACAAACTTAGACCCGCAGGCCGCGGGTAATGTCAGGCTAGTAGTATATAAATTATTGTAATTATTGTAATAATTTTCATCATCAATGACTTCATACTAAGTATAAGTTTGCCGTTAATCAGAACTGTATAAAATTGATTTAGATCTAGATTTATGTTTTAAATTAGATAATATATTTTTTTGTAAGCCTTAAGTGTAGTATTTTTAGATCTAGTCACGTAAACTAAACCCTATGTTATTACAAATAAACAACAAGAAACTTACTTTTTCTTTTCAAATCGCAGAAAGTAGAACTTTATACCCATATTGAGCTATGAATAAGTTGGGTGGTTTGCAATTTCGCGGCTGTGTGTATGTGTTTTGTTAAAGAGCTAATTGTCTCCCCTTTTGCCGCATTATATGAATGTTTTCTAACTTATCCTCTCCCATCCCTCTTTTTAGTTAACTTTCATGGAACCATCAAAAAAAAAAAAACGGGCCAGGGAAGGAGCAAAACAAAAATAGGAGTGCCATCAAAGGCCCATGCCGACCAGAAAATGATCAGGCCAAACATTGTCTCGTAGACATCAGAGTAGTGTTGAAGGCCATGCCGCTCGTGCATAGCAGAAAGTACGGTCTAACGTTTTACAAATGATAATACGTACAGTGTATAGTGTAATTCTTAAAATTATATTCTTGTTGAATTTCAAACAAAATTAATTGTAATAATAATTTAAAAAAAAAACACAAGAAAACGTGTAAAGGCCTATGTGTCTTGTTGCCGTCACTTTTTTAAAAAGTTGTCTACATTGATTTTTTTTCTTTGGTCGCTACCAGACTGGCCCATTTGGTACCGGCCCACCGGGCATTTGCCCGTTTGCCCATATAGCCAGTCCGCCCCTGGTAACTCTCCTCAGTTCCTCACATCTGACACCAAAGTTTAACTTGTTACTTCGCCAAACATCATCCACATCTCCACATCCTTTCAAAGACCTCGAACCACTTGTTGACTACGAGATCGACAACATCCACGCTCTCAGTCCGTATCATCATACGTCAATGTATCATTATTGAAAGAAGACATTTTCTAAACTCAGAAATGGGGTCTATATAAAAAAAAAAAAGAAGTACAAAAATGTCTAGCGATTGATACAAACGCTAATCGATGAAAGTTTTTCCATTCAAACTATCGATTGACTGGAAGTTTGGTCTCCAGTCTCTCGCAAACTTCTCCGCGGGGATGCCGCCCAAACATGCGGAGACCCTAGGTCGATAGAATATCATAAACACTGAACAACTGAACAGTTGAAAAAGGATTGGGGGGGGGGGAGAGCGTTCTTTTGAATCGAGTTTTTTTGTTTTTGTTTTATATATTTTTATTCTCTACTCTCATGACCTTTTTATGTTTTAAAATGTATACGTCTTATACTGAAAAAATACAATTAAGAGAACACCGTGCGATCAGATAAATAGGATACATACTTACAATTATATAATGTAGGATAATAAATGCTTGATAGCAAAGTACTAAAATATTATTCTCCCGATGAGCAATATTCTCAGAACATTTCAAAACCCCTTTTAAAACACTAAGTATATAACTAATTAACACTATAGTAATTGACCAACCAGGATATTAATCCTGCATGACAGCTTTTAGATGTGTCAAATGAATGTTTTCACAGACAGCCTACATCTTATTACACAAAGGTGAATATGGGGCCTCGCCTAGGGGTTAGATTTCTGGCAGACATATCTACAGGATTAATACTACCAGAATAACAGTGGTTGTAGTTCTTTGTCAGTATTGAATAACAGTGGTTGTGGTTCTTTGTCAGTATTGAATAACAGTGGTTGTGGTTCTTTGTCAGTATTGAATAACAGTTGTTGTGGTTCTTTGTCAGTATTGAATAACAGTTGTTGTGGTTCTTTGTCAGTATTCTCCACATTTCTCTCTTATATTTTTTTTTCTGAATCACCAGTTGTTCGTCAGTCGATATAAACCAGTTGATCTAGTCTATCTTTTATTCAGTGTCTCATCCCATTAAAACAAATGACGTCACATCACGTGCATATAAGGCGGGATGATAAATCTAAATAAAGCCTTAAAGGGTCTGGAATACTTACTGATCTTGACAACATGCTCCAGGGCCGGTCCAACAGATTGCAGGGCCCTATGCGAAACGGATTGCGCGGGGCCTAGTCTGGGTAGGGATAAGGATAATAAGTGAAAATTTTAAGATTTTTTTGTTAGAAAATAAATACGTCTTTGCATTTTATTCATACTTTACTAAGTACAAAATCACGGTCAAATTAACTTTACGAGCCATTTACAATAGAAGGTAGTTTTCCAACAAAAAGCCGATAAACATTCAGATCTGCCTTTTAGATTTACTATCGACTAGCAAAATATCACTTTTGAGTTTTTTTAAGAAATCGAGATAGATATAAATCTATCTTTATATGCCAGTGACCATTAAAGTAAATGCATGACGCGTAGGACGTAATCATCTTCTTTTTTGAAGTAACGTCTGTATTATATAAGATAAGACAAGATGAAGTATTGTTTTTTCCTGTTTTGGTTAAAATTCGCTGACAATGGCGCGTAGGATTGGCGTTTTCCATATTGAATGACACCCCAAAATGACAATTTTTTCTATTTTTCAGGACATTTTTATGAGTTTTCAGGATATTTTAATAATTTCAGGAGATTTTCATGACTTTTTTTTTATACTTTGCAATTTCAGGAGACTCCCAGGAACTCTTGGAAAATCAGGAAACCGAGGAAACCATATTAAGTTGAAATGGTTTAATTTAATAACTTACAACTAGAGTTAGCGCTGGGCCTATGAAAGTGCGGGGCCCCAAGGCCGGCCCTGACATGCTCAATATCTCAAATCATTATTCCATTCTTCTTCTTTTTTTTCTTCAATTTTTTAATAGTACAAATGAATATCTATCTGGTTATTTATTGTTACAAGTTTAGCTTGAAAATATTTTTCAATCCTTGGATTATGGTTTTCGCTATAGAAATGAATTGTTAGTTACCAAGATTTTAAACGTTGTAGTTTATATCAATGGGAGGCAACCGAAGTGCAAAATCAAAAGTCCTAACAGGCTTGAGATGCAGAAGACGTATCCAGATGCAGTCTTTTATGCATCATGCCACTAGACTATCTAATGAAGCTGGCCTCTCCCCCAACGACAAAACATTCAACGCTTTCATCCCCTTCCCCTTTGGTGTCGCCCAACGACCCCAGAAATACGCTTGAAATTAGTAGACCCTAATGCCACTAAGCAAAGCCGTTCATCTAACGACCTTCAAATCCTAACTCTGGAGACCATTAATACCTTCAAGCCCAGTGCTATTTTTGCATACACTGATGGGTCGGCATCAATAGATTCTGGAAGAGCAGGCTATGGAACCTACATCGACTTTCTTGGCTCTTACACAGTCAAAATCTTTGGACCATGTGGTAGTGTTTGCAGTTTTGATGCGGAGACCATGGCAGTCTGTGAAGCCTTAAAAGTCATTTACTCTCAACTCGGCGAGGGACATTTGAGGGCAACACAGATTGTTGTGGTCACTGACTCAAAATCTGTACTACAGGCTTTGCAAAGCCCCGGACCATGGCCCCCCAATATCAACATTGTCATCATGGCTTCACATAACGTTAAACAACGTTATGGCACCCCTGTAATAATGCAGTGGGTACCGAGTCACATAGGTGTGACTGGCAACACAATTGCAGACTCTTTGGCCCACCAGGGAGGGCAAATTCCACCCACTGATCAGGCTGTAAGCTTTCATCAAGCCCTGGCTATAATACAAAAAAACAGAAATGGAAAAGTGGTTTGAGTGCTGGGACAAGTCCCAAAAAGCCCGTGGAGTCTGGGAGCGCATGAGGCGCCCTGACAGCACTTCCCCGTGGTGGAGGCTGTCCAGGCCTGAGCAAGCTATTATAGCACAGTGCAGGACAGGTCACTGTCCTGTTGGCTCATATTTCTCGCGGCTATGGCCAAATTTTTACTCACGGTGCCCCCGCTGCGGGGAAGAAGAGGAAACCGTGCCTCATATTCTGTTTGACTGCCCCAGACTTGCTGATCTCCGTCTCGACAGGTCTGGGAAACCAAAAATTCTCGACCTGTATGGCGACATTTATGCTCTACGCAAGACAGCAGGGTTTCTGTCCAGGGCTTTTGCAAGAGAGGATTTGAGCCTCTCAAGCCCTCACTCTAATGGAGTTTGATGATGATGATGATGAACAGGCTTGATAATAGAATGTATGACAAGGAACTTAAAGAAAGTGGCAGAAATAATATGTAGCACATGAGACACAATATATATATATATATATATATATATATATATATGACATTGGGAAAAAAAGAAATACATTAGATAACAATGGATATAAGGGGGGAAAATAACTACATCTGAATTTTAAATATTCCGTAATTCAATTCATATCATGTTTATGCGTTGTATGTAGTCGGAGAATTCTCCATCCTATCCATGGTAAACAACATTTATCATTTGATGACCCCACCCTCTCCTGTCCTCCTTTTCTTTGTTTATCAACAACATTTGTTTCATCATAGACATCATGATTGTAATGACACGATTATCTCACGTCTAATCACGATTGCACAATTACAGTTCCCTCGCTTGTTCTCCGTACACCTATTGCGGACTCCCTGTTTCGCGAGTTTTTAAAATAATATTTAATGTAACTATTTATCGAGGTATTTTCGCTGCTTTGCTTTTAGAAGAGCAGTGATACATTCTCAGTGTTCATCTCCGCTTTACCTCCATCTTCATCATTACAGCACATCTACTTCATCATCATCATCATCATCATCATCATCATCATCATCATCATCATCATCATCATTCTAACTATAGAACGTATTTTCAATGTTGTGTCGGACAAACCATTTCACATTTTTGTAATACTATTTTTACGTTTTGGAGTTTTAACACATGTCTATGAGCATGTCAGAATATGGATTACAGGTAGATCTACGTGTCTGAAAATTTATGAAGGAAATTTAAAAGGCTCTTACATTAGACTGTGGGAAAGGGTTATAAAGATTTAAACTAATGTATTACTAAAATAAGCAAAGCGTCCCTAATGCGAGAGTTGGCCTGCATCGGAACATCTTAGATGTTTGTATGTTTGTTGTTGTTTTTTCTTCTAATAGTTGCTTGTTTTCAATCAATCGTGTTTGACTCAAACTGAAAAAAAAAACACAATAAAACAAAACAAAACAAAGGCACGTCTCTACACTAAGGGGCATACGATTCAAGGTAACATGGTCTAGCTGACGTCATCCAGCCATTGTTACTGATGTACCACCAGTCCTGACTTTCTAATTAAAATGTAAAGCGTGTTTTCTTCCCTCAAGCCCATGCCCTCCCCCAGACCAATCCTTCAAGCCTGATGACAAAACTGTTAAGCTGCGGCCTGGTCCCATGTTGTCGTCGTCTAACTTCTGCTAAGTCAACTTCGAGAGTAGCGTCCCTTGGTCCCACTCTTTCCCAGACTGCCGAGAGATCCGCGGGAGATAGACTCCACCGCCACGAGTCTATTTAATTCTTCTCTGTGCTTCATGGTACCTCCCTGGGGATCTTCTCAAACACTTTTTTAGCTAGTGAGTTTGTTTGTCTTCCACGGTACTCACCCGTTTTTATGCTCTTTACTAGTTTCATTTTTTTTTCTGAAAATTATCAAATTGTTTTTTTATTGTGTCAACTCGACAAGAAATTTCAAGACGAAATCTCTGTCTCTCTCTGTCTCTCTCTGTCTCTCTCTGTCTCTCTCTCTCTGTCTCTCTCTCTGTCTCTCTCTCTGTCTCTCTCTCTGTCTCTCTCTCTGTCTCTCTCTGTCTCTCTCTCTGTCTCTCTCTGTCTCTCTCTCTGTCTCTCTCTGTCTCTCTCTGTTCTCTCTCTGTCTCTCTCTCTCTGTCTCTCTGTCTGTCTGTCTGTCTTTCTGTCTTTGTCTCTATATCTCTCTGTCTCTTTCTGTCTCTCTCTGTCTCTCTCTGTCTCTCTCTGTTCTCTCTCTCTCTCTTTGTCTCTCTCTCTCTCTGTCTCTCTGTCTGTCTGTCTTTCTGTCTCTCTGTCTCTGTCTCTCTATCTCTCTGTCTCTCTCTGTGTCTCTCTCTGTCTCTCTTTCTGTCTCTCTCTGTCTCTCTCTGTCTCTCTCTCTGTCTCTCTCTGTCTCTCTCTGTCTCTCTCTCTGTCTCTGTCTGTCTCTCCCTCTCTTTTTCTCTCTCTGTCTCTCTCTGTCTATCTCTCTCTGTCTCTCTCTCTATGTCTATCTCTCTCACTGTCTCTGTCTCTCTCTTCTCTCTCTATCTGTATATATAATTAGGTTTGTCTCTGAGTCCAAATATTAATGAGGAGTGCAGTATTTCACATTGCTACACAGACCCAGCTGCGACCTATATATTTTGCAACATCCAGCGCAGACATAACCATGGTCTAAAATTAACATTATAGAAATGTGTTCTAGTACACATTTTCACATTGCTACACAGACCCAGCTGCGACCTATATATTTTGCAACATCCAGCGCAGACATAACCATGGTCTAAAATTAACATTATAGAAATGTGTTCTAGTACACATTTTCACATTGCTACACAGACCCAGCTGCGACCTATATATTTTGCAACACCCAGCGCAGACATAACCATGGTCTAAAATTAACATTATAGAAATGTGTTCTAGTACACGGACACTCACAAACAGACACTAAAGTTTATCTTATTTTAATAGGACATTAAAACTCCTTCTTTTTATTCTAGTTTTTAATGGAAAATAAAGACTTAATAAATTATTAGACCACACATCTGTTGAATACTATATTCCCAGGTTTTGAACAAGATTAATCCCCGTGTGGCTTTTTATTTATTTATTTTTTAATTTGAAATAAAAAAACCACTTTATATCCAACAATCGAAATGAGCTCTAACTTCAAAACACTTATAATTAGAAACTTTCTCTGAAGATCACATTCTTTGAATTTTGAGGGCTCAAAGTCAAGACAGTAGTGACCATACAATTTTGGAGACATGGTATTGAAAGGAATGGTCGTACCATACTCAGACATTTAAGTGTTGGAAATACAAAATGGATAGGGCATCGCATCAAAACTAGGTGTCTAGAGTAGATGTGTACTCTAACATCATGTAGACATTGGAATGACGCCATGGACGCAAAGATTATTTGCCAGGGGCCTGTGTCACGTATAGCTCTACATTTAGTTTTGGGTATAATCTCAAAGGCATAAGGTTTGAACGAGATCTTCCAAGTAAGACAACTGAAGACTCTCGGGAGTTGTTGTTTTTTTTTTCTTTGAATATGGTATTTTTTGTAGGGCGTCTATGTTTGTAGTTTTTTTCTTTCTCTCTGTCTCTCTCTGTCTCTCTCTGTCTCTCTCTCTCTCTCTCTCTCTTTATATATATAAATATATACTTTACTATATAGTATATATATATATATATATATATATATATATATATATATATATATATATATATATATAGAGAGAGAGAGATAAATATATACTTTACTATATAGTATATATATATATATATATATATATATATATATATAGAGAGAGAGAGAGAGAGAGAGAGGAGAGAGAGAGAGAAAGATGTACTATTATGTTCTTCTAACGAGAAAGGGGGAAAAAATAAATAATAATTTTTAAAAAGTATACAAGTAAAAAAAAAAAAAATTAAAACTTATTTTGAAAATGTTTTGAAAATTCACACCCTGGCTACAAAAGTCCGCATTATTAGCTGTATATTGACAATGCTATTGTACTTAAAAACTGACAGTAGTGGACCTATGTTTGTGGTAATAGTATACTTTCTCGTGTATACGCCTGTTCTCAGAATGTCCTCGGAATGGTATTTCAGGACTAGATCGCTGACACTATTCTCCCATTTCAGTTTTCGATTTAACTAGCTAGTCGCCCGGCGCTAATTTCATTTCTCCAGCCTGTCTTTGGGGAGTGCTTGTATATGGGTTCCTTTCTTAGGGGGTGACGTGAAAGTCGTTATTTGAAATGTAACTAACACGGTCTAATCGAGTTGTTGACTTCATGTTGTTTGGGGGAGACCAGAGTTACAATACAAAGACGGCCCCTGCATGGCCCTGAGAGACAAGGGCTCTATTAGTCTTGTTATCAAATAAGGTTTGCAATCAGAATAGAGTTCGACGCTGAATTCAAATAGAATAAAAATACGACTTTCTTAAATGTCTTTTTAGTTTATGAGTATACAAACAACAGAAAACTAAATTTGACTTGTACTAAATGTGTATAATGAATTTTTCTCAAAACAGCGAATCTTTTTTCAGTTACAACAAGAATATAGAATCTTTCTTTAAAAAGTAAATTTTGCCTTCCTGACCTTACGATACGGTTAACGAGGGTGTCAATGTGGCCAGCACAATACAAATCAACTTTACTTTCCCCAACTATTGTCAGGTATCCACAAGAGTTGGCTTGACTCAGGGGCGTCTTAAAAAAATCTCGAAATTAGCAAATTCCAGTATTCACCGAGTTTCGAACTCGATACCCCTTGGTTTGGAAGCCAAGAGCTATATCACTCAGCCACCTTCGCCGCCTAGTTCAGTCTAAATGTATAGAAAAGATTTCTTTGAGATGCAGAATGACAATTAGGGAGGGGGTGAGTTGTTAAAATTGTACTGTAATTAGTCATTCCAATGATCCCAAGGCTGTGCTGTTGTGAGATTTAGGAGACGATCTATTGCTAGATGGTAAGACCTGGTGAAATAAATATCTTTACCATCTTTCATTTACTTTTGCAACATTAATCCACTATTTTCTTATTTCATTATATATTCAATACATACATTTGTGTGTTTCCATTCAGAACATACATGTACATGTTCCCAGGACTGTTAATTGGAGTTGTATATTCCCAAAACTGCCGATCGATTATGTTTCTAAGGGTGATACCTGGTGTTGTGTGGGTCTAAGACTGATACCTGTTGTTGTGTGGGTCTAAGACTGATACCTGGTGTTGTGTGGGGCTAAGACTGATACCTGGTGTAGTGTGGGGCTAAGACTGATACCTGGTGTTGTTTGGAGCTAAGACTGATACCTGGTGTTGTGTGGGGCTAAGACTGATACCTGGTGTTGTTTGGAGCTAAGACTGATACCTGGTGTTGTGTTGGGCTTAGACTGATACCTGGTGTTGTTTGGAGCTAAGACTGATACCTGGTGTATTGTGGGGCTAAGACTGATTCATGGTGTTGTTTGGAGCTAAGACTGATACCTGGTGTTGTGTTGGGCTAAGACTGATACCTGGTGTTGTGTGGGGTTAAGACTGATACCTGGTGTTGTTTGGGGCTAAGACTGATGCATGGTGTAGTGTGGGGCTAAGGATGATACCTGGTGTAGTGTGGGGCTAAGATTGATACCTGGTGTAGTGTTGTCCATTGGCTAGTCCCTTATGTGTATAGTCTCCAGGACCAACTCAATAACTGACATTGTTACTAGGTTTCCGTCCTAGTTTATAATGTATTCGTTCATACTGTCGCTCTACGCTCCTTGAGCCAAAGGAAGAAATGGCGACCACTGTAAAATATTTTTTTTTTAAATTCAGCTAAATTAATTGACATTGGAGACCTCAATAAACTTTTTTTTTCCCCATAAAATTTTAATGAAGCTAAAATGGATTAAGAAAAAAAAATTATTAAAAAATAACTAAATGAAGTAAGAAAAGAGAAATTAAAATACAGAATAAAACAAGGTTACAAAAGACAGTTTGTGTGGAAACACAAACTCAAAATCGGCCCCCGAAGTGGTCCACCCAGGCAGGCTTCAATATTTTCAGAAAGAACATCCAAATGTAATTATATCAAAGACAAATGAGAGATTAGAATGGAGAAAGAAGGTTAACAGATCTTGTGTAGTGCCCCAACGGTCCCGCAGATCAAAGGATAGGTGAAAGTGAATGTAAAGTTAGATGCGAACCTCACTAACTAGTTCCTCTTTTAGACCTTGTGGTCTATAGGGCAGATGATGTAAAGTTCATCTGTTTTTGTTGCCTACGGTTAACGAGGGTGTCATGTAGCCAGCACAACGACAAACCGCCTTTACTTTTCCCCAACTAATGTCAGGTACCCATTAGAGCTGAGTGGACTCAGAGGCGCCCAAGGATTCCAAAGTTGAAAATCCCAGTGTTCACCAGGATTCGAACCCGGGACCCCCGCGCCTCCCGTGGCCTAACTGATGTCTTATAATTGATCTAGCTGTTTTGAAAAGGCTCAATCTCTTAATCGAATCCTCAAAAAAAAAGAAAAAAAAAGAAAAATTCCACAATAAAATAAAAGTGTTTAGGAAAATAAAGTTTACAAGATTACTATTCGTTTTAAATTATGTCTAACTTATAATGCATACTAATTAGCTTTTTCTCTTTAAAAAACTGCTTGCATAACTGATTTTAAAAGTTATATTTTTCGCTTTCAGAAAAAAGAAGTAGCCGTTGCATCAGAACTTTGAATGGTCTAAAATATTGTGATGTGGGATTTTCAATATCTTTTCTAGTTTACGAGATCTAAACGGGACGGACGGACAGACGGTCAGATGGACAGACGGACAGACGGACGGACATTTCGCACAAAACTAATAGCGTCTTTTCCCCTTTCGGGGGCCGCTAAAAATGATCAATGGAGAGCTTTAAGAGAACTGACAATAACTTTATATACATTTAATGATAAATATACAGACTACAGACCTTTCATTTATGAACTCTGAAGAGATAGAAAGATAGAAGGATTTAAAGAACGAGCAAAGATGGAAGAAAAGAGAAGAGAGAGAGAAAGGAAAAGTGTGAGGTGTTTTTTTTTTTTGAATAAGCATTTAATATTCAACGTATAGATTGTTATGACATGGCTGTGGTCTTTTGCGTTTGAAATTACTATTTCTACACATATTTAAAAATGTTGCAGCTTTCTAATTGTCTTCTGACTTTTCATTCAACGATTTGATTTTATGCAAAAGATAAAAATCCATTTAAGAACAGAAAGCATTGAATCGGTCTAGATGTGATGAACTTGAAGACCTTGCACTCGACAAAATGGAAAGCAGCCAATTTTGTTTTACGTGTCTCAACTCTCGTGCTTTGCATTGCTGTTTTAAAAGCCACAATTTTGCCCCCTTGTAACTCTGGGGGCCTGGAGTTTCCGGCGGGGTATAGATTGTGTGGTTGAATGCACGAGTCAATGAGGTGAAGAGTGGTGGGCAATCTATCTTCATGCTGGATGCTCTGACCAACTCTTACCACTCACGCACTCATGAAACTCTGTAGATTGTCAGTCTGTGTTTCACTGCAGTGGGCTTAGATGTCAGTCTGTGTTTCACTGCAGTGGACTTAGATGTCAGTCTGTGTTTCACTACAGTGGGCTTAGATGTTTTTCTGTGTTTCACTGCAGTGGGCTTAGATGTCAGTCTGTGTTTCACTGCAGTGGGCTTAGATGTCAGTCTGTTTCACTGCAGTGGGCTTTATAGCTCAATGAGTTTTCTGATGTCATGTATTGGGAAGACATTACTTCGAGTTTTACTTATCTAGATACATGGTCCCCCCCACCCCGTGCTTCATGTTCACACTTCATGTAACAGTTTTGTAAAAAAAAAAAAATATTTACACCGATAACCATTCTCTGGCTGGTCCCGTGAATCAAACGAATTCCATTGCTATTATGTTTATCTATTAGATAATGGAAATGGCTGAGTTCCTAGAGTATGAACGTGAACTGGTTGAAACAACAAAGAAACTATTAGAAGAGTCTTTTTTCAGCTTCTTCTCTTAGTGAACGTATATCTATATTTATAGCTAAGTTATATTCAAACATAGAACACATATTTTCGTAGGTCAGTAACATCTACACTGTCACACCTATTCGTACACACACAAACACACACATACTCACAATGAGGATAATGAAAGGATAATGAAGTCTAATTTCTAGACCTAAAGACATAAAAACCTCGACCATTATTCTCTCTAGGCTTTATATGGAACTTTCTCTCATCTAAAGTATTTTAAATTTTAGATTTCTTTTTTGTATACTTGGTTTGCAGCTGGCATTTAAGAAATAGATCAAGGGGTTAACAAACAGGAATGTTTTTGTTACTATTAAACACATATCCATGCCAGAATTCAACGACTGTTATATTAATAAAAAAAAACACTAAATATATCTCTTTATCTTATTGTATAAATATCAGTTATTGAACAAGAGAGAAGATTCTTGTGGAAATTTCTTTTAATAAGCTCTAATGCTTCTTTATTTAGATACTACAGATGTTACTTCATAAGAGAAGTTAGTTACGCCCTACGTGATCCTGGTGTCAAACTAGTCATGCATGCTTATCAGTAGATTAAAATCTGCCACGTCATTGGTTTTCCTGGCTGATTCAGGCAACCCATTCCATTCTCGAATACCACTACGGAAGAAGGAGCACTTGTAAAGCATTAGGAATAAGATATGGGTAATTTTATCTGCCCCTAAAAAAACTTATTTAAGATACAAGCGGCCGAATAATACAACGCGTGGGTTTTTAAAAGGATGATTGCAAGTTTGAATCTTAAAGTATACTTAGGCCTAAATCTAATTTTCTGTTGAATAACATTAAGCATTAAGCATACTTGTATACATGACAGATATTGCAAATGTTTCCCCTTTAACGAAGCTGAAGAGCCACAAAATTGGTTTCTCCGGCACCAATTCCTACAGCTGTTAATTTTGAGCCGAATCTTGTTTTAGGAATGTAACGTTCTAACAGCCACATGGCCCTCGGGTCTTGGTTTGCGGAACAAACAGGAGTCTGTGAGCTCGTGAATTTGTTGCGACTCAGTCAAAGATCTACTCAAATAATTAGTGTTTTAGACATCGTTCAATCATCTAATTTTAAGTAGTCGGAATCAATCATCTGATATTAAGAAGTCGAATCAATCATCTGATATTAAGTAGTCGAATCAATCATCTGATTTTAAGTAGTCGAATCAATCATCTGATATTAAGTAGTCGAATCAATGCTCTGATATTAAGTAGTCGAATCAATCATCTGATATTAAGTAGTCGAATCAATCATCTGATATTAAGTAGTCGAATCAATCATCTGATATTAAGTACTGAATCAATCATCTGATATTAAATATTCGAATCAATCGCCTAATATTAAGTAGTCGAATCAATCGCCTAATATTAAGTAGTCGAATCAATCATCTGATATTAAGTAGTCGAATCAATCATCTGATACTAAATAGTTGAATCAATCAACTGATATTAAGTAGTCGAATCAATGCTCTGATATTAAATAGTCGAATCAATCGCCTAATATTAAGTAGTCAAATCAATCAACTGATATTAAGTAGTCGAATCAATCATCTGATATTAAGTAGTCGAATCAATCATCTGATATTAAGTTGTCGAATCAATCATCTGATATTAAGTAGTCGAATCAATCATCTGATATTAAGTACTGAATCAATCATCTGATATTAAATATTCGAATCAATCGCCTAATATTAAGTAGTCGAATCAATCATCTGATATTAAGTAGTCGAATCAATCATCTGATATTAAGTAGTCGAATCAATCATCTGATATTAAGTAGTCGAATCAATCATCTGATACTAAATAGTTGAATCAATCAACTGATATTAAGTAGTCGAATCAATGCTCTGATATTAAATAGTCGAATCAATCGCCTAATATTAAGTAGTCAAATCAATCAACTGATATTAAGTAGTCGAATCAATCATCTGATATTAAGTAGTCGAATCAATCATCTGATATTAAGTAGTCGAATCAATCATCTGATATTAAGTAGTCGAATCAATCATCTGATATTAAGTAGTCGAATCAATCATCTGATATTAAGTACTGAATCAATCATCTGATATTAAGTACTGAATCAATCATCTGATATTAAATATTCGAATCAATCGCCTAATATTAAGTAGTCGAATCAATCATCTGATATTAAGTAGTCGAATCAATCATCTGATATTAAGTAGTCGAATCAATCATCTGATACTAAATAGTTGAATCAATCAACTGATATTAAGTAGTCGAATCAATGCTCTGATATTAAATAGTCGAATCAATCGCCTAATATTAAGTAGTCAAATCAATCAACTGATATTAAGTAGTCGAATCAATCATCTGATGTTAAGTAGTCGAATCAATTATCTGATATTAACTATTTGTACTCTTAATCTTTATATATGAATTAATTCAACTCAACGCCAACTGGCAGCTGCGGCAGTGTCCCCTTGCTCTCGGGGTCTACGGCTTAACGGTGCTCTTTCGAAAAATTCCATGTGTTAGTCACATTGGTCAGTATGCCATTTCTTCCTCGTGTGGTCAAGACGCTTCGCAATGAATCCGCAGAGGATCAAGTCCTTTCGATTCGGTGACTTTGTTTGGTCTGTAATGCGGACTGTGATTCGTGTGTCAGAAATGTCTGTTGCAATAGATCTAGAGTAATCTAGACTAACAATTAAAAAAATATGTATGATTAGAAATTTTTACCAATTGTTTTTGTTTAGCGCAATTTCATGTTTTTAGCTTTTTCTGTGAGCTATGATCCTATTACCTTGTCTGGACCACGTGGGGGAACAAAGAATAGAGGGGGAAGAGAAAGAAGCGGGTATCTGTGTACATGTTACATTGATAGCTTTTTAAATGCATCATATATTTTTTTTTTAATATTTTAAACTAGTGTACGACCTACATACGAACTCCCTGTTTGATAACAACTGCTTTTTAAATACAATTATTATTATTAATCAAATAGTTTTTAACTTTCAAACACGATTTATTCTTGTCATTGCAAAGCGTGTCATTCTTCCTTCTCTTCATACCATTAGAGTTTGAATTTTGTTTTTTCATTATCAATTAAATTGTCATCGAAAATTTTCTTTGACTAAATGCCATCGAGTTGAACTCATCAATACAGGTCCTATGTCAGCATCTCTATTATCATCAGAATGTATAAAATCAAATGTTTCATTTAGAGTACGCAGCAGGTTTTGACGAAACATGATCTACACTATAGCCCTGACGTAAGTTGACATCTTATTGAAATCAGCCGTGAACCCCAAATTGGGCGCGATATGTGTGGTCATAACTCCCATCCAAATTGTAATCATTCAAAATAAAATCCACTGTGTCATTTTTTAAGGTAACTTTATAGGAATTTACATCTCTTCCTATTAAAGGCAGTGTGACATACAAAATATGAGACTTGCACTGTAACAATGACCTGGTGTGAGCAAGATAATACATGCACGTGATCAGTTTGGTTTTCTGTCATGGGCAACAACCCAGTGGAGCAAAGGAATGTCATTCTTTTATTGTTCATTGACAGATGGCATTCGTAGGTGGGTTAAAGCGAGACCAATCGTTACAGAAGGCCTGGAAACTGACCTGCAACGTCACAACCTGTGGGCAGTTTAGACCAATATCTCGTTGCCATGTCACTGGTCTGACGTTAGACCTCTGACGTGGCAACGATACTGGTCTAAGCTGCCCACGGGTTGCTACGTCGCAGCTAAGTGTTCAGGCAATCACGGTTGGTCTCGGTTTAAGTTTACGATCTACAATTAGAATCATGGCAATTAATTGGTTAAAGCCATCTGTTTCTAGTCAGAAGGCTAACGGGGAGGTCATGTGGCCAGCACAAGGAAACAACCGTCTTTATTTTCCCCAAAGAATTGGCTGGACTTAGACGCATCTTAAGAATCTCAAAATTTAAAATCCCAGCCTTCACCGGAAGTCGAGACCCCTCTCTTCGTAGGTCAAGTGCTTTACGACTAGGCCACAATAATGTACAGCAAGTAACTTTATTTAATACAATTGTATCATTACAGACAGTTTAGAAGTCAAATAAACATTTTTGTCAGAATTTATAGATTAAAGTGATGATTGAAATGATTACGGTCGTATTAGACAGCCGCTAGACTGAACTACAGGAAACATTATTTCTCTTCACGGGTTCGCCTCTATCAATAAATCTCTCATTTCCATAGAAATAGAACTCTGTGATCCCAGCAGTGAAAACTGGTGTCAGAAAATAAAATTTCTGCATAGAAATGAAAAAAGAAAGGTTTAGTTATTGCAAAATATTATTTTGGTTGACCGAGTTAAAAGTTCAGCTTGAACAGTGTTTCTGATTTGATTTCACATGATGTAACTTTCAATACCTGGCTTGTCACTGAAGATTTTTTTTTCTATTGAAACAGATCATGACTCGAATAAAATCAAAAAATTGAATTTTTAAATTGAATTCTCCTATAGATATGGTCATGCTGGTCACATTAAAATAATAATTATTATCTGTGTTTTTTTTTTTTTTTACGTTTTAACATGTCTGCTTAGTTTGGTAATTTGAACATTTAAAAAACCCAAAAGAAATGAACTTAATAAAATCCTAAATGTCGCTTAGTAAGATCATTGGCGACAAATAGACCCCAGTCGAGCAAAAAACATCTAAAGAAAGATTATAAACATGAAAAACAGTTCCCTAGTTCACGATTTTAACATTTCATCAGAACAAGACAGAAATCACCAAAATGGACACAAGAATTTTTTTTTCCGTTGCATTAAAGTAATTGAATAAAATCCAACTTTTTTATCTAAACGTCACGTGGTATTAGACATTTTCAAATATGGAGACAAATCCTTTAACAGAAAGCTTTCTGGTGTATCCGTTGTATAGAACAAAGTGTAGATAAGCTTTTTGTTTTTGTTTTTGTTTTTTAAAGGTCTATAATTATTTCTGTGTATTTTGTAGCACTACACAATCAAATTTTCTGAGCGCTTTCTTTTGTAGCTTTTATTTAGGTGGCAACTTTGATGTTCAATCAAGTATCCTTGACATTATTAGTTTAGCTTCCTTGACATTATTAGTTTAGCTTCCTTGACATTATTAGTTTAGCTTCCTTGACATTATTAGTTTAGCTTCCTTGACATTATTAGTTAAGCTTCCTTGACATTATTAGTTTAGCTTCCTTGACATTATTAGTTTAGTTATTTCCAATGAATGTATATTCTGTCTGCTAATAATGTATTGTTATGTGTAATGCACAATTGTAAACCATATTTTCTCAAGCATAAAAATTTTTGTTATTGGTTCCTCAATATGGTTTATTTCAAACTTGGCAACTTAGTACAACTTAGTCCTAAAGGACATCGTAAATCATACAAATACAATACCAGACTTAAATCATAACGGCACCTTACGGGGAGTCTTATGCGTATATAAAACCATATACCTATATACCGTCCCCCAATATTGTGAGGGGCCCAGTTAGTACAGCCCCCGCCCCCCCCCCCCAGTTCAGTCTCTAACGTATCCCTATACTTAGGACCTGAATTTACTCTACTTAGGACATATCGAAACCTTTACTTTCTAAAAATTATGTTTAGTGATAATCAGAAATAGGAAAAACAACCTAATAAAAGCATAAAATAATAAATTCTTTTACAAGATTAAATAGTTGAAATATATATCGTGGTATTGTTTTTATGTAAATTTTCAATCAATGAATAAACAGGAATCGTGTATAGATGACTGAACTAAGGAAGATTTGTTTCTGTTATTAAAGCATGTTAGGGCTATGTCTTTTTTTCCCATATTATTCTTGCAGTAAAATATAAAGGCATGCAACTTTGTTCTCTTTCACCAGCTGGTTAATTGATTCTTAATTGTTATGTATTACAATAGAAACTATTCTTGAGAAAAGCCAAGTGATCACGTTGTAGGGAATAGTGAATCCCTCGATCTCACTCATCTTTTCTCTTTCCTCTTTTTTTCTCTCTTTTTTTCACTCTTTCTTGCTCTCTATTTCCATTTTTCCTCTTCCTATCTCTCTTTTTCCATCTGTTTCTCTTCCTTTCTTTTTCACTTTTCCTCATTTTCCTTCTTCATATCTCTTTCCATCTTTTTTTTTCATCTCAATTTCGATCTTCCTCTCTCTTTCCCTTTTTATCTTCTATCTCTATCTCTCATTATCTCTTTAAGTGTGTATCTCTCTTTGTCCATCTTTCTCTGTCCCTCTTCCTCTTCATATCTCTCTTTTACTCTCTTTCTTAACCTCATTCCGTTATTGCCTTTTCTTTTAGTTTGGCAAATTTGTAAATTAATAGTTAGAATTGAAAAACAAAAATATTGTTACGAATCTCGCTATCCAGGCTCTCTTCAAACTTCACCACACGACACAACGAACTTAAAGAACCTCACAACTCAGGGCTCCAAAGTAACAGTAGCAATTTAATTTCAAATACAATACAACACTGTACAGTTGGCAACAATATTACACAAACTGTCCAAAAACCTAGCCTTGCTCCGCCTGAATTCACACACCGTACTGTTTCTAACTTCGCCTCGTACTGGTCACATTGCGAGGTAAAGTGAAGTCCAGTCTTTCTGACACACTCGCTCTTATATACTGTCTCTACTGGCCTTGTAGAATCGGATGGAACGTTCTTGACCACTCAGAATGATCACAATCGCCGTGACTTGCGTGCGTAATATTTACACACAGGTCGTTGCCGAACTGGCATGTACTGTCACTGGTCACAGTTGTCCTGCGCTGGACCGGGGCGATTTACGTCGGCTGACTACACACACACCACTACCCCCATCTGTGCCACCACCAGGTTTATAACAATATCAACTTTTGGATATTGTTTTTAATTTCCTAAATGATGACTCACTTGATGTTCAAACTTTCTGGTCCATTCCAGGTGGGAAGAAAAGAAACTCTAGAAACTAGAAAATAATTCTTATGTATCTAATCACGTACTTCTGGTTATAAGTCGGTAGATACCTTATAAAATAGCTTGAGAAACAAGAGGAAGTCTAAAATAGAAGTTTAGAATCTTTTTTAATTATTTTAATTTTATAATCCAGTATTGGAATGCAATGAATTAGAAGATATTTGCATGCACAGTGTTGGGTTTAAGTGCAAAAAGTCTAGCAGCCCCGATTTCCAAGGATCTGATGAATGGCAGTGCACTCTTTTAATTAAACAAATTTTTTACTAAAAAAACTAAATAAGCAATAACATACTATAGTTTATACTGTGTCGGTTATAACGGTGTACACAATAGTGCAATAGAACACAATAGTGTACAGTACACTTAATTATCTATGATTATTGTGTGTGAGTGTGAGTGAAATTGTAGCCTTCATCTCTCGTTCAACTGAGTGTGAGCACATTCCACTGACAATTTGAGACTCGGATGAATGGAACATCGTTAGTCCCGTGGACCCCACCGTCTGGAATGATGCTTTATTTGATATACTTTGGGCCTATGGAATCTGTCTGTCTGAACAAACTTCTGTCTGGGAAAGATCCAAGCAGATGCAAATTATTACATCCCATTTACCCATTGCTCGTATCCCAGGACGCTCGTATCCCAGGACGCTCGTATCCCAGGACGCTCGTATCCCAGGACGCTCGTATCCCAGGACGCTCGTATCCCAAGCGAAGCAAAAGGCCGAGCACAACGGGGAGATTCTCTCATATTCCTTCTCTGTACCACATCAGCCGTGCAGGTGTCTACCATAAAAGCGTCACTTTTGAGGAAAGTTTTGTGGATGGTGAAAGGTTTCTTGGGGCTTTTTTCCGTTCCCGCCAGTGCAATGGACTCGGTACCTAGGCACCCCAACGGGGATTCTTTTTTTGCTTCCCTATTGGTCTAATCGTCTCCTGTAACGACAATTACCAGCCGAGCTCCACGGTGAGGTTGAGAAGAATTGCCCTGGATTTTTTAAAATACTTACAAAAGTCCTACTGAAACTACGGTTCCATATTTTACGAGACATTTGTTTGGAAAACTTCTATAGCTCCCAGTAACATTTTGGAGAGTAGTGACTATATGTAAATTTATGCTGACGATATTGAATAGGACACCATTGTACTTGCTATAAGATTTAGACTTTGATTTTGTGTTGCTCATAATCTCGTAATAACTGTGTGCACAAAGAACAGACTAAATAATTGTACAACTGTTTTTAAAGTAGGACTGCTAGAAACTGAATAAGAGAGTCATATTTTTAGCAAAAGGATCAATGCCGGCCTTAGGTAATAGGAGGCCATAGGCAATGTGAATTTTGTGGCCCCAAAGTCTATCAAGTAGATTTAAATGTTTGTCAATAAACCTTGTGTAATAAGAAATAAAGGAACACGGAAGAGTAACCTAAAACAAGGCTGTATTAAACTAGAACGACACATGAACTGACGAAAGAGACTTGGACTGTAGCACACTAAATCAATGTTGTGAACACATTCTCACGACGTTACACAAACATAAACAAATAGCAACTATTTCACCACATTCACCCCGCCTAGAATTAAAATAGCAAGTATAGTAATATAGTAGGCCAATAGCATAAATAAAAGAGAATGCCAGTGCCTGTAATACAATAGATCAATAAATAGTGTCGAAATATTAATTTCTCTTGTAAACAATAGTGAATGGTGATGCAAAGAAACCTAAAAACCAGTATCTGTTGTATGACTTATAAACAATTACTAGTTTCTGTTTTAAATATTAACAAATAGTGTAGTAAGTAGACATGTACGTAAGTGAGTGAAAAGTAAACTCTAGTATCAGTAGCAAGAGATAAACAATGCCAGTTTATGTAGAACATATGTAGTGCAATAAAGGAACAACTCTAGACTCTATAGTTCGGTCTGGTTCTTCTCTCTCTCAAGTTGTAAGGGGGTTGACTATCCTGTTCTACAGTTTGGGAGTCACTAGTGAGTTCCTGAGCGTCAAGTGGGGTATTTTCAAGAGGAAGCGCTCGGAGGTCCTCAGAGCCTACCAGGGGTTCTTTCCTTTCTTGTATCACCGTAGGGGTGTTGACTGGTACTTCTGTGTTTTGAGTTTCTGGAGGATATTCATTATCCTCACCCTGAGGGAAGAACGAAGGTTCACTTGTTGTTGTGGATGGGGAGGGGGTGGGAGCCAAGCGTCTTAGAGAGACCGTCTCCTCTTTACCGCTGGGCAACCGTACGACAGCATATTGGGGGTTGCACATCAGCAATTCGACTTCCTCCGTGAGAGGATCATACTTTGAAGATCGGTTCTCTCTTCTCAGCAACACTCTACCTGGGCTAGATAGCCAAGTGGGGATAGATATCCCGAAGGAGGATTTCCGGTTGAACCGGAAAACTCTCTCATGTGGAGTTTCGTTTGTTGCCGTAGATAGTAATGATCTAATCGAGTATAGGGCCTGGTTCAAGACAAGCTCCCATCTCGAGATCGGGAGATCGAGGTCTTTCAGTGCTAAAGTAACAGCGTTCCATAGAGTTTTGTTTAGTCGTTCAATTTGTCCGTTGCCTGAAGGATTAAAGGCGGTTGTTCTACTTGTAGCTATTCCCCTCTCGTGCAGAAAGGATTGCACCTCCCTCGACATAAAGGACGTACCTCTGTCAGAATGGACGTACTCTGGCATCACAACAAAGGAAAACAGCTGATTTAAACACTTTATGACAGTGGATGAGGACATATCGGGACATGGGTAGGCAAATGGGAAGCGTGAGTACTCATCCACCATTGTTAATAAGTATTTATTGTGAGTAGCAGATGGGAGTGGCCCCTTAAAATCAATGCTTACTCTCTGAAATGGTTGGGTAGCTTTGATGAGGGTGCCTGAAAACTGTTTGAAGAATCTAGGCTTCAGTTCAGCGCAAGTTTTACATTGGTTTACCACTTTGCGGACGTCCTCGCAGGAAAAAGGTAAGTTCTTAGTCCGAACGAAATGGAGGAGTCTCGTGACCCCTGGGTGACAGAGGTTGTTGTGTAACAGTTTGAGGTCTTCTCCAGTCATTGCTGACGCAAAGTGGTTCCTTGAAAAGGTATCCGCCGCAGCGTTTTGTTTCCCGGGTCGATATACGACGTCATATTGGAAACAACTAAGCTCCAGTCGCCATCTTTGAATCTTTTCGTTTTTGATCTTGCCCTTGTTCTGCTGGTCAAACATAAAAGACACTGAGCGTTGATCTGTAACCAATGTGAAGGGTCTACTGATAAGGTAATGTTGCCATTTTCTCAGGGCTTCTACGATAGCGTATGCTTCCTTTTCCACTGCTGAGTGTCTGCGTTCACTATTAGTGAGTGTTCTTGAAAAGAAGGCGACAGGACGGCCGTCTTGATTAAGAGTGGCGGCAATCGCGATGTCAGAGGCATCTGTTTCGACTGTTAGTGGTCGATTGTAGTCTATCGTCGACACAGCAGCGTTTTCAAGTTCGTGTTTTAGCTGTTTAAAAGCTTGTTGTACTTGTTCAGGGGGAGGAAAGGCTTTGTTGTTCACCAATAAATGGATCTTGTTGGAGAAATTTGGGATCCATTGAGAATAATAGGACAGTAGTCCAATCACCCGCTTTTGTGATTTCATGTCTTGTGGTGGAGGTAGGTTTCTCAATGCTTGAAATCTTTCGGGGTCTGGTCTTAATTGCCCTTGTGAGATTTCATAGCCTAGGAGGCATACTTTATTAGTCGCAATAGCACTTTTATCATTGTTGAAGGTGATACCGTACTTTTTAGCGGCATTGAGAAATCTCTGTAGATTCTGGTCGTGGCTAATGGAGTCAAGTCCGCAGATGGTAACGTTATCCACGTAAGCGAACGTGTCCTGTAGCCCTGCCTCCTCAATTATTGCGTTGATCGTCCTCTGAAATGCGGCGACTCCGTTTGTCACTCCAAAAGGAATGCGGCAAAACTGATAAAGCTTTCCGCCAGCCTCGAACGCCGTGTACTGCTTCTCATCATCCCTGATAGGTATCTGGTGGTAAGCGCTTTTGAGGTCAAATGTACTGTACATTGAGTATTTAGATATTTCCTGCACCAGTTCATCCACTTTTGGCACGGGATACGCGTCGAGGTAAGTGAATCGATTGATGGTTTGGCTATAGTCGATAACCATTCTCTTTTTGTGCCTTTCATTCGTTGTTACAATTATCTGGGCTCGCCACGGGGACGTGGAAGGCTCAATAATTTTGTCAGATAGAAGTCTCTTGATTTCAGTTTGAATGAATTTGGAGTCAGGCATAGAATATTTTCTAGATTTAGTGGCTATGGGATGGCAGTTAGGAGCCAGATTAGCGAAGAGGCGAGGGGCTTCAACTCGTGCAGCTTTCAGCGTACAGACCTGGAGAGTGCTTCGTTTTCCTTCAAATGGGATCATCAGTTTTTCGTGCTGGCTGATGAAATCTAGCCCTAAGATTACATCAGATACTAGTCCATCTAGTAGTGAGAGCTTAACACTTTCATATTGTTCATCTTTGTACTTTATTTTAGCGAAAATATGGCCGTGAGTAGTGCGAGAAAGATGTGTAGAGGCCATGTAGATTCTGTTTCTGGACGTTTCTAATTTCCATTTGTACCTTTTAGCAATTGAAGAAGATATATAGCTTTCACTGCTCCCCGTATCTACGAGAGCCTTCAATGGTACTCCATTGACGAGTATTGAAATAGTAGATTTAGTAAGACCGGACGCTGGTGTCGATGCCCAGGAAGATCCAACGGTTGTAGTCCGAGACGTGTCATCATCTGCTTTCACTATGGCTGAGGTTGTAGATTTGAGTGTCTGTCTGGTCGATTTACAGACTTTCTGGAAATGGCCCCTCTTACCGCACAAGTTGCATGTAGCGTCACGGGCCGGACATCTAAAGCGTTGATGTGGGCTGTTTCCACAAAAGAAACATCTTTTACTAGTCGCCGCACTCACCTCGTGTTCTACTTTTGTCATTGGAGAAAGGCTCTCCTCGTGGGCGCTAGCTCCACAGGGAGTTTCAGAGCAGATGTTATACGCCATGGCATGGTTATGGGCATATTCAAGTTGTCTTGCCTCTTCATAGGCGCACTGTAGAGTTAGAGTAGATTTCTCTAAGAGTCGCAGCCTTATGCTGTTTGAAGCCAGTCCAGTAATGAAGGCGTCTCTTACGAAGATATCTCTGTGTTCTTCAGCGGTGACAGCTTTGAAGTCACAGTCTTTGGCCATACTTTTAAGCTTAAGTAGGAAGGAGTCAACGGTTTGTCCGTTCTCTTGTCGACAAAGAGTTATCATGTGCCGTGCAAAAATTTCGCTTTTAGGCTTCACGTAGACATTTTGTAGAACTTTGATTGATTCTTCGAACGTGGTACACTCACTTATGTACTGAAATACGCTCGAAGAAACGTAGTTTTCTAGTAATTTCTTTTTGTCAATCTCGCAATGAGAGACTGAGGAGATGAAATTCTCAAATGTTCTGAGCCAGTGCAGCCACTTCTCGGCAGCCGATGGCGAGCTAGGCTCTATGTCCAGCTCTTTTGGCCTAAATAGACGTTCCATTTGTATTACTACTTTTACTTACAGACTGAGAATAGTGTTGAACGAAAATCCAAAAAAGATACGTGAGGCACATAGATCCATGAAATTGAAAATTTCTAGTTTAATAAATTGTAATAAGAAATAAAGGAACACGGAAGAGTAACCTAAAACAAGGCTGTATTAAACTAGAACGACACATGAACTGACGAAAGAGACTTGGACTGTAGCACACTAAATCAATGTTGTGAACACATTCTCACGACGTTACACAAACATAAACAAATAGCAACTATTTCACCACACCTTGAGTCATTTTAGAGACTTAAAGTTAAGCTAGTTGAAGTAGTGCTCTGATATATTTGAGATATGCATGATACAAGTTTTGCAATGTTTTGATCCTTTACGAAGCTGCTTTTTTAGCTTGCCTATGCCTAAGGCCGGTCAGGAACATGATCTTCCTGGAGAACTTGCATATATGGGTCACAAAAGGGAAAAACTATTTTGCACGAATTCCTCTATGATGCAAGGGTGCATTGAGTCCATGAAATGACTTTGTTTTTGTTCAATGCTGGCTAAGTAATACATCGATATCAATCCCATGACCATAAATCAATTGATTTTCTGCCCATTCTAATTTAGTAATCAGGATTTGTATGTCAGTAACGCGGCATATGTCCCATCGAACAGCCACATAACTTCTCTGGTGCAATCTTCATAGCGTCGTCCCTGTCTACGCCAAATGTCCTTCAGACTGTGTCCCTGTCTACGCCAAATGTCCTTCAGACTGTATCCCTGTCTACGCCAAATGTCCTTCAGACTGTATCCCTGTCTACGCCAAATGTCCTTCAGACTGTATCCGCGCCAGTCGTGGACAAGGCAACGTGTAAAGGACCAAGACGTCTGTGTGTAGAGTCACTCCAAGAACTCTTTATGTTGTGTCTTTGTTCTATTTATGTCAATGTTTCCGTTGTGTTTGTTTTTATTTGAGAAAAAAGGTCCTTGTAATCACGACGAATTTCTATAAGAATAAAAAAAAACAGTCTAAGTCTTAGTTTGAGATCGACCCTAGGATCTTTGTATTTACATTCACAGACATGGCCTGTCATCAATCAGTTGACAGTCATTGACAGTAGGGCTGCGATTGTAATATGGTCATGTCATTCAAAAGACTTCTCACCACATTTTTAATGGAGTATGGAATGAAATAAATTATTATGGTTTCCTAGCAGAAAGCTACAATACATTACGGATAACTAATGTTACATTATAGCCTAGTGCACTGCATGGAAGTTGTATTATGGAGTTCAAGGGTCACTTGCTTAAACTATTTGAAGGTACCTTAGTGTCTCAGTTGCAGGATGTTTAGGGTAGCCATGTATTCGACCTATATTACTGTTAAGAATGCCTAATTTAATAGAAGCATATCAGTGTCTGGACCACTGGCGGATCCAGGGGGGGGGGCGGTAGGGGCGATCGCCCCCCCCCACTCGGCCGACCCCCCCCCCCTAGGGGGGGGCGGACGAATTTTAGTATAGAAATCACACAATTTGTATACGAATTTATTACTTATGTTAATAATATATACTAATTATTTATATATTTCAACCTATTTTTAGATTATTTCGCCCCCCCCCCTTTCTAGTATTTTGGCCGATTTGGTAGGGTCGGGAGGGGGCGATGGCATCAATCCGCCCCCCCCCTACCATAAAATTTCGAGTGTGGGGGCGGTCCAATTTATTTGTAGAAATCACAGCTTACAAACAGAATAAATTAAATATCTATATGATTAAAACTTGTTATTGGTATTTTAACCGGTCTTTATATACTTTCGTTCACCTGTTGGCCGATTGGAAGGGGAAGAGCGAATACCTCCACCGCCCTTCCCATCTAAACCCTTTGAGTGGGGGGGGGTGGTCCTACTTTTATGGAGAAATCATAGTATGTGAACAAAATTAGTCGAATATCTATATAATATAAACAGGTGGAAGTGCGATACATGCAATCACCTTCCCCCCATCGGACAAACCAATACTTTTTCTTTTTGTATTAAATAAGAAATTACAAAATTAAAAAAATCTGTCACTAATATAATTTATATATGCTATAAAGTAAATTCTTACATCGAGTCGCCCAACCCCTATTCTTTAATGCAAAATGCAATCATAAGCAGGAATTATAAAAAGGAGCGAGTATTAATCGTTTTCATTTTACCGCCTTTCCCCTTTCCAGACAGAGTTTGTGTAATTTCACATGAATTTATCATAACTATTTTAAGAAAGACTTTGCTTTGGAAAAGTTATAATTCAAACGAAATTTTTCAATATAAGTCACGGTTGAATTGAGTTCAAAAGCCAGATAATCTTTTCCTAGTCGACTTTTTCCAACCTTTACTCATATTTTTCTAGTTAAATAAATTTAGGACTATAACTCACAATTTAGGCGTAAATTTTATTGAATATTATTAATCGAATTTTTTTTTCGGCGGCGATCCTCAAAGCCTTAATCTAAATATGTGGGGTATCTTATCTTTTCAAAGAACAAATCGGTTATATTTGCAATGTATTTGTGACAAGTGGGGAAATGTGACGTGTGTTTGGCACGTTTTATGTCTAGGGGATGATTATTTTTAATGCTATCACACTCCCACTTATCAGCATATGAATCGGGAGCAGACACGCAACGAGACAAAGCAATGAAAGATAGATACAAAAGTTAAAATAAAGGAAATTTATTTACATAAATATACATATAATAATAAAAAGGGGGAGGGTTTGCATCTATCTCTAATATATCCTATATTTAATCATCACTCTTGCACATAATAAGAGAGTATGTCACTTTGTCCTCTGACTTAGCTGGTATTCCTGTTGATGTCGCAGCTGGCTGTGTCCTGGCTTGAGGTTCTGCAGCTGGAGGTGGCGCTCTAGCGGATAGAGGGACGCCGGCGATATAGTTCTTGTGGAGTCTCAATCCCCAAAATCTAATATCTGTAGTGGGCACAGTAGGGCGGGTGGCCGGCTACCGTGGGCACAAGGTTACTGCGGGCAGAGCGGATCTGCCGTGGGCAGCGTAGTTGACGGGATATGTCCAGTGAGTTGCAGAGGGTTGGCGTAGCTATGACGTCTCACACAGACCTGACTCTATAGGGACGTCGCGCCTAATAGCTTGACAGGTGGGCTGTCGAATAGGCGGGCAATGCCGATAGCGCCACGTAGTGGAGTTGGGTAGATCTCAGTAGGCAAATGCAGCGCTGAATAGCACTAAGCACAACCGCAGGTAAATGGATCGTTGATCCAGTAACTAGGCAATAGGTGATTCTTGATAGCAACTAGGCAAGTGCAGCGCTGGTTAGCACTAAGCCCATAGATAGGCCAGTAGGCAAATAGGCAGGTAAGTGATCCGATAAATAGGCAGACACCTGAGGGAGGCTGCGGATAAACAAAGACAAGTTAGGACATGTCTCTCATGCATCTTATCGATGCCCTCCACTGAGGTGCATTCGTCAGATTGGTAAAATTGCTTTAGAGCATAATTGGGAGAAGATGACAAATGGGGTTTGGAATAATAGATGGCTGATAGTAGCAATATAAAAATGTACATAAGAGGGAAAGTAACAATATAAAAATGTACATAGAAGGGGACATAATAGTCTCAAATAAACAACGCAGGTGGATAGAGAAAGAAAAGGGGGGGGGTTTGATTTGGGCGGTGGTCAGCGATCCAGATGGTTTGTTTACATATGACCGTGGGTCGAGAACAATGGAGCGTGCTTAAATGTCCCTTCAAGCGTCGCAACTCTCATTAGAGTAAAATGAGTAAAGGGGAGATAATTCGTTACAGGGGAGATAACTCGTATCTCTCTTCTAGACGCAGTATCAGTGCGCTAGTAAGATCATCAAGGCGATCAACCGAGATAAAGGAAATAAAATAAGATGTACAAATATATACATGGTTGCATCAATGGTCAATTGAGCAACGTAGCATTAATAGATTAATGCAATACTAAAATATATACATAGCACATGTTTATGTTTTCTACTTACGCCAGTGAGAAATACACAATGCACTAATTAAATATAAATGAACTAAGCAAAATACACATGATAAAATCCAATGGAAATATACACAGAGTAATTAAGATGGAACTTGTGATTAAGTTCGGCTTACCACCAGGTATTCCTCTAGGAGAAAGAATGTGCGAAGTAGTCCAGACTCGATAGCTCGTATGAGAATGAAAGAGGGTCTGACTTTATTTAATCTACTTATATATGCCTGGGAAATGTGGGCGGACACAGGAAACGTCCTAGGCTAAGAATTAGCTTACACGTGGGTGAAGTCCGACAAGAGCCGCACCTTGGAGTATCACGCGGTATGTTGACCCGTGTAATCTCTTAGATCAAAGAGAGACGTGGGGGGAAGAGTGACCTACATTTCACCCAAGGGGGGGGGGTCAATCGCGGCGGACATCCGCGGATAAGACTAAAGAGAACGTGTCTATCTTTGCCCCGGTCAAGGGCAGATAAATGAAAGGACTGGCCTAATTTTCTCCAAGGTGGTGTCAACCGCGACCGTCCTTCAGACATCCGGCGGGCAAGATAAAAGAGATTGTGTGTTTACCTTTCCCCGATCAAGGGCAGATGAATGAAAGGACGCGCTTTAGCTATCTCCAATGTGGTCAACTAAGTCTAGCCTGGAGCGGAAAAGGTGGTGAGGGTGGAGAATTCAGGGGTAGGATGGGGAAATAATTAAAATAAAATAAATAAATAATGAAAAATAATAATTAATGCTGTGATAATTTAGAGTGACTCTGACAGCGAGTTTTTGACTTGTCACATACGCCGCCGCCAAGATGGATCTATCGCAGAAAGATCCATAAAGTGCGAGCAGACTGATGTCACTCTAACTTTAAGATCAGTTGTTATCACAGCATTAGAAAAAAAATCTGGAAAATAAGGGGTAGCCATGCCAGGAGGAGAGTCTGTCCAAGTCTGTCCGTGGTCTACTTTCCGTCCCTGAATATGTAGTCACCTGGGTGAAACCTTTGGGGTTGCTTGGGAGAGTAGATTGGGCGATTGGGTGAGTAATCATTCCTTCCTGGGGCGGATTGGGGAGGGTGATTGGGGCTTAGGCGGGGTGCCCAAGTCACGTGTGCTCGTTGGGGCTTGGCTCCGAAGCCGCTGTGAGGCGCTTCTTTGCGAGAGTAAGTAGTCAGCTTACCTCGGTATCGTCTGACACGATCAATGTCAGGGAAGAGTGGCCTGATAAAGAATGTGGAGTTCTGCCGGAGAACGTCCCCACGAGTGCAATAATGTGGCTTGCATCGTGGCTTCCTGACATGGTCAATGCCAGGGGAAGGTCGATATTGAATGGTGGCTGAGGAGCCAGGGTGAGAAGTGTTTTCACGAGCGCGAGGGTTCGGCTTATCTCGTGACTTCCTGACACTATCAATGCCAGGGGGAGGTTGATTTGGAATGGTGGCTGAGGAGCCATAGGGAGAAGTGTTTTCACGGGCGCGAGGGTTCGGCTTACCTCGTGACTTCCTGACACTATCAATGCCAGGGAGAGGTTGATTCGGAGTAGTGGCTGATGAGCCATGGAGAGGGGTGAGTCCACGAGAGCAAGGGTTAATCTTACCTCGGGGCATTCTGACACTGTCAATGTCAGAGGAATGTTGCTTAATTTTGGCTGAGTAGCCTGGGTCAAGTAGACCCTCACGAGTGCGCGGGCACACTTTAACTCGTGACTTTCTAGCAGTGTCAATGCCAGGGCAGAGTGGTTTGAGCTTTGCTGATGAGTCGGGACTAGGCGTGTTAGTGTGGCGACCAGGGCTTCCAACCTGCTGGTTGCTGCCACGTTTCTGCTTCGTCGATCTACCGACGGGCAGAGAAAAGTAAGGTTTGTTGACTACTCCAAGAGGAACATATTTTGAGCCTAGAATGAAGTCATACACTGGCGTGTCCATGACGGCGGCGTCAATGGTGCCATGTACGTATCTGCACTCCACGTGTACCCTCGCGACAGGTAGAACCTGCGGAGGAGTGCCACGGTCTATGGACTGGATTGTCACTGTTCCACCAGTGAGATCCGATGGGTCAATCAGCTTCTTATTGATAACCGCGCCGAACGAACAGCCTGAGTCGTATAGGCCCAAAACTTCGACACCGTTAGCCAGAATGTTCTCTACTCCCGGAGGAGAAGAGATGGGGTGAGGTAGCACTGGTGGGAGTTCTGGTTGGCCGAGATCAATGGCAGTGGGTTGAGGAACCACGGCCATCGTGGAGACGACGTATGTGTCCTCCTCTGGTTGGTCAAATGGATCAATCACATAGGGTTGAGGGACTGGCGTCACCGTAGATAGGGTCCGTGGGGCCTGCTGCTGCCGTTGTGGAGTGGGTCTACTGTCACGCGCGCTATGACGTGAGTCACGCTGAGAGTAGTTGGTCTGGTTATAGCGAGACTGGTGGTTGGGGCGGTTATTGTGGCTATGAGGGGTGGATTGCCGACCTGGTGCCTGGTTATGCTGGGGAGTTTTAGGAGCAAGGTTGGATTGAGCAGGAGAAGTGGGTTGGTCTGTTTGCTGGTCTGTCGCGGTTGCTTTACCTTTTAAGTCCTTTCGGGCGTTCAAGTACCGGTCAGCGGCGGAAGCTATGTCAGCGGGTGCAGTTGCTTGTTGCTCCTTGACATAGACTCTGACCTCTGGGGACATGCATTCTAACAGCTGCTCAGAGAGTACGAGGCATGCTAGGCCATCAAAAGTCTCTGGCAATTGGCTGAGAGCGTGCCACCTGACAAGGTACTTGTCCAGCCTTTCGCAGAGGTTGCCGTAGGTCTCCCTGCGTTCGAGGCGGGAACTTCTGAACTTTTTGTGGTAGGCCTCGGCGGTCAACTCGAACTGGACGAGTAGCGCCTGTTTGAGGGCTGTGTAGTCCTCTCGCTGGCCGGAGGGAAGTTTGGAGTAAACCTCGTAGGCTTTGCCTCGGAGGCATTGGGATAGCCGGAAGCACCATTTCTCCTCTGGCAGACCGTAAAAGCGTGCTACTTCCTCAAATCGGACAAGATAAACTTCGATGTTCTCTGTCTTGTCGTCGAAGTGCTCCATTGGCATGTGGGGTAGACCGTTCAAAGAACTTTGAAAGAATGCTGGGCTAGCCGGGCGAGACTCGGAAGAAGCCTGGCGGGCGGCCTCGTTCTCTTTGTCCGCGGCTATCTTTTCTCTCGCTGTAATTTGTTGCTCTCTTTCTCGCTCGGTGACTTCTCTTTCTTTAGCAATAGCAATAGCTATTTCAGCTTCCTTTCTTTCTCTTTCTCTGGCAATTTCATTATCCTTTTCCTTCATTGCTAGCTCATGCTCCCTTGCTAATCTTCTTTCTTCCTTTTCGTCTTCCTTTCTTTTTTCTTCTTCTCTTTCAAACGCCTCAAATCGTGCTCTCACAAATTCTTTCCGTTCTGCCTCATCGTCAAATAAGGTGGCCGCAAAATCCTTCAATTCAGCCATTTTCTGCTTCATGTCAGAGTCCGCTTTCGAGCGTGTGCCGCTGGCCATAATGATGAGGGGTGGGAGATGAGAGGTACTAGGATGATGGAGGGGCAGATAGAAAGGATAATAGGATTGAGCTAGAATTAAAGAAAGTGGGTTAGCGAAAGTGAGTCGCTGGTTATAGGAAAGAGTGCAAAAGGAATGTGGTGTCTGCCTATGTTAATCACAAGTTCCTGCAATGAAATATTACAAATAAAATGCAATAATAGTATAAATAAAATATGACAGAAGTGACACTCTTGATAATGCGAAGTGATGATACTTATAAATATTTAAAGAAAAAAAATATTGATAGGAATTTTAGTTATTGCTGCCTGTTCGTGCCTGCTGTACTAATGGGTTAAATGCCGGACGGGCTCGCCAAAATGTGACAAGTGGGGAAATGTGACGTGTGTTTGGCACGTTTTATGTCTAGGGGATGATTATTTTTAATGCTATCACACTCCCACTTATCAGCATATGAATCGGGAGCAGACACGCAACGAGACAAAGCAATGAAAGATAGATACAAAAGTTAAAATAAAGGAAATTTATTTACATAAATATACATATAATAATAAAAAGGGGGAGGGTTTGCATCTATCTCTAATATATCCTATATTTAATCATCACTCTTGCACATAATAAGAGAGTATGTCACTTTGTCCTCTGACTTAGCTGGTATTCCTGTTGATGTCGCAGCTGGCTGTGTCCTGGCTTGAGGTTCTGCAGCTGGAGGTGGCGCTCTAGCGGATAGAGGGACGCCGGCGATATAGTTCTTGTGGAGTCTCAATCCCCAAAATCTAATATCTGTAGTGGGCACAGTAGGGCGGGTGGCCGGCTACCGTGGGCACAAGGTTACTGCGGGCAGAGCGGATCTGCCGTGGGCAGCGTAGTTGACGGGATATGTCCAGTGAGTTGCAGAGGGTTGGCGTAGCTATGACGTCTCACACAGACCTGACTCTATAGGGACGTCGCGCCTAATAGCTTGACAGGTGGGCTGTCGAATAGGCGGGCAATGCCGATAGCGCCACGTAGTGGAGTTGGGTAGATCTCAGTAGGCAAATGCAGCGCTGAATAGCACTAAGCACAACCGCAGGTAAATGGATCGTTGATCCAGTAACTAGGCAATAGGTGATTCTTGATAGCAACTAGGCAAGTGCAGCGCTGGTTAGCACTAAGCCCATAGATAGGCCAGTAGGCAAATAGGCAGGTAAGTGATCCGATAAATAGGCAGACACCTGAGGGAGGCTGCGGATAAACAAAGACAAGTTAGGACATGTCTCTCATGCATCTTATCGATGCCCTCCACTGAGGTGCATTCGTCAGATTGGTAAAATTGCTTTAGAGCATAATTGGGAGAAGATGACAAATGGGGTTTGGAATAATAGATGGCTGATAGTAGCAATATAAAAATGTACATAAGAGGGAAAGTAACAATATAAAAATGTACATAGAAGGGGACATAATAGTCTCAAATAAACAACGCAGGTGGATAGAGAAAGAAAAGGGGGGGGGTTTGATTTGGGCGGTGGTCAGCGATCCAGATGGTTTGTTTACATATGACCGTGGGTCGAGAACAATGGAGCGTGCTTAAATGTCCCTTCAAGCGTCGCAACTCTCATTAGAGTAAAATGAGTAAAGGGGAGATAATTCGTTACAGGGGAGATAACTCGTATCTCTCTTCTAGACGCAGTATCAGTGCGCTAGTAAGATCATCAAGGCGATCAACCGAGATAAAGGAAATAAAATAAGATGTACAAATATATACATGGTTGCATCAATGGTCAATTGAGCAACGTAGCATTAATAGATTAATGCAATACTAAAATATATACATAGCACATGTTTATGTTTTCTACTTACGCCAGTGAGAAATACACAATGCACTAATTAAATATAAATGAACTAAGCAAAATACACATGATAAAATCCAATGGAAATATACACAGAGTAATTAAGATGGAACTTGTGATTAAGTTCGGCTTACCACCAGGTATTCCTCTAGGAGAAAGAATGTGCGAAGTAGTCCAGACTCGATAGCTCGTATGAGAATGAAAGAGGGTCTGACTTTATTTAATCTACTTATATATGCCTGGGAAATGTGGGCGGACACAGGAAACGTCCTAGGCTAAGAATTAGCTTACACGTGGGTGAAGTCCGACAAGAGCCGCACCTTGGAGTATCACGCGGTATGTTGACCCGTGTAATCTCTTAGATCAAAGAGAGACGTGGGGGGAAGAGTGACCTACATTTCACCCAAGGGGGGGGGTCAATCGCGGCGGACATCCGCGGATAAGACTAAAGAGAACGTGTCTATCTTTGCCCCGGTCAAGGGCAGATAAATGAAAGGACTGGCCTAATTTTCTCCAAGGTGGTGTCAACCGCGACCGTCCTTCAGACATCCGGCGGGCAAGATAAAAGAGATTGTGTGTTTACCTTTCCCCGATCAAGGGCAGATGAATGAAAGGACGCGCTTTAGCTATCTCCAATGTGGTCAACTAAGTCTAGCCTGGAGCGGAAAAGGTGGTGAGGGTGGAGAATTCAGGGGTAGGATGGGGAAATAATTAAAATAAAATAAATAAATAATGAAAAATAATAATTAATGCTGTGATAATTTAGAGTGACTCTGACAGCGAGTTTTTGACTTGTCACAGTATTAGAATATTTTTCCACATTATTCAAAAGGTCCTTTATAATAGAATGAATAATGAGCTGTAGGTCAGGAGAATGCGTTACTGCAGTGAAGAATGCCAGAAAACGCTTTTAGCGTCGAGGCTTTGCCCCGAACCTCTCTGATGAATAATAAGCTGTAGATGTCAGGAGAATGTGTTTCTACAGTGAAAAATTCAAGAAAATGCTTTTGGCGTCGGGGCTTCGCCCCGAAACCCACTAATAAATAATGAGCTGTAGATGTCAGGAGAATGCGTTTCAGCCGTGAAAAGTGCAAAAAAACGCTTTTGGCGTCGGGGCTTCGCCCCGAACCCCACTAATAAGTAATGAGCTGTAGATGTCAGGAGAATGCGTTTCAGCCGTGAAAAGTGCAAGAAAACGCTTTTGGCGTAGGGGGCTTCGCCCTGAACCCCAGGAGAACCCCAGGAGAATGCGTTTCTACAGTGAAAAATTCAAGAAAATGCTTTTGGCGTCGGGGCTTCGCCCCGAATCCCACTAATAAGTAATGAGCTGTAGATGTCAGGAGAAGCGGGAGAAACACTGAGGAAGCTTACAGCGCTCTCCCAGGCCCCCAAGCTTGCAAGAGAAAGGCCTCAACATGACTGTTTTTTTTTCTGTTTTTTTTTTCGCCGAAGATTGAGAAACAGTCTTATTTTATTCTTTTGTATCGAATATATATATATATATATTACTGGGCGTTAGGGTTAGGGTTTGGAAAAAAATCGCCCCCCCCACTCCAAAGTTCTGGATCCGCCAGTGGTCTGGACATTGCGGATATCAGCGGTAGATGAATACTTTTGAGCGCTGCAAAAGTTGAACATGTCTGTTAAATAAATACTTTTTTTCTTTATAGAAAGTAAGTTAGAAATAAATAAAATAGATGTTTGTTTGTTAGTTTGTTTGTTTGTTTGTTGTTGTTTTTATTTTTCTTTTTGTACTTATGCACAAAAATATGAATGTGCTTCATTATCTCTGCTGCAACTAGATCTATTTTAATCAACCCAAACAATCGTCTTACCCTTAACAACGATCAATCTTATCTCCCTTTGCTAGTGCAGATAAAAATAAGAAAGACATAACTAGCGTCCTAAGGGAAGATAACCTGTGAAATAATGAGCTAGTGCCAAGCAAGGTTCCCTAAGGAAGGTAGCCTGTGAAAAAATGATCTTGTATTACGAAATGAACATATGCAAACAAACGAGAATAACATAAATACTTTTAAAAAGCAAATCTTATATTAAGTGTAATTGCATCTTTTATGCAATCATTACAACTACAACCCTAGACATATAAATCTGTGCGAAAGAAATATTTTTACTAATTGAATACGTTTAGCTTCTAACTTTATCAATGTCTTATCATAGGACCCGCTTTAATTCTAGGTGTACATTTGTATGTTGACACCATTATGAATTATATATAATAACATTGTCTCCGCGGCCTCCTGATTTTCCAGGGCCTTCTGGAAATCTGCATAAATTGCAAAATAGATGAAACAGTCCCTAAATCTCCTGAAATTGTGAAAATCTCCTGAAAAAATGATAAACATGTCATTTTGGGGTTGCCAATCCCACTCGCGATAAACAAAAAACTGTATTGTCAGCCTTCATTTACTAAAAATGTATTGTAAAGACGAATGTATTTTCTAATACAAAATTATTATGCCTATCCCCCACAATGGGCCCCGCGCATTCCGTTTAGAATAGGGTCCGAATAAGGAACCCCATTAGTAACGAACCATACTGAGAATTACTCCCTGAGAGCACGTGAGAGGAAGCGAGCCGTGAGTTTTAAGGTTGCCTTGGTTCCCGTACAAGGACAGCCTTAGTGTCGGATATGTACCAGTTCTCTCTCTATCAAATCCTTGTCCCAATTATTATTATTTATCTTTCATGCAGAACTCGGCATTTGTAAAGAATGTGTTCTATTGTCTCGTCGTCTTCCATGCAGTGGTGACACCGTGTGTCGTAATTCTCTCTCCACCGTCCGAAGCAAACACCAATTGGACAGTGCCCGACTTGGAACTTGGCTAGGACGGCCTGTTCGCATAGGGCCCCGCAACTGTTAGGACCGGCCCTGGGCATTGCTAACACCCTGTGGCATTCTGCGAACATGTCCGAGCCAGCCAAAGCATCAAACGCGAATAAAAGCCGGGATGTCCTGGCAACCTCGTTTTTATTTTCTGCTTTTTTTTTTTTTATATCTTCCCAAATTTTTTAGTAGGGGCCATTAAATTTTGCGGGCACTAAACTGGTGGTTACCACCAAGGTCTCCTGCCTGCTCTAAGGCAGATAAAACAAATATTTTAAACAATCATTGAAAAGTGAATTAATGAAATTTAAAGCATGGCAAATATTACTTATTCAGCTTGTGTACAAAGTTTTATAAAAGTAGGTCGTAAAATTGTTACATAGATGTTAATATCCCCAGATAATAATGAGAAATAAAAAATGCCGTAAGATATATTTATTTAAATCTTTGAGTATAAAATCACTCGCCATTTTTTTCTGGTAATGTCTTTTTATAAAATGGGAAACAAACGCTTCTAATTAGGTCAAGGTCAATCCTTTTGGCGGGAAACTTTTTTTCTTAGCTATGAAGCGAAGAGAATAGCCAAGAGCTAAACAAAAAGACAGGCAAAGAAAGCCAAAGCTAATGCACACAAAGCTGAGTTGGGTTGCACGTACTCTCGCTTCAAATAGAATTGGCTTTTTAAGGGAAAACATTGGAGTCCGCAGCCATCTTTCTGTACTCAGGAAATGAGATTGTGCTCATCTTTGTTAAGTCAAAAAATAAAAAAAAAAATTATTGTAATTGTCTGCTGTAAAATAAGGCAATATCTACGGTGGCGTAGCTAGAGAGGAGGGGGGGGGGGAGGGGGAGAATTTGAAAATCCCCCCATCCCCCCACTTGAGGGGGGGGGGTCCCAAATGAGTGTTTGAAATTGTTTTCTACATTAAATATTAAATATTACGCAAAATTGCACCCCCCCCCAAAGAGGTCTATTTATCTATGCATCTATCTATCTATGTATGTATCTATCTATATATCTGAATATATCCGTGTATGTGGGTTTTAAATGGGGGATGGTGTTATAATTAGAATTAATATTGAAAACAGTATTAGATATAATCTAATCAAAGCACAAAGTATTCTGATTTAAAGAATTTAAAGCCGACTGAACATGTCTACACATCTACATTTAGATATATATGTTGATTGGCTGTATATTTTAAATAAGGAACGTAAGCAATCAGGGCACTCCACGAATCAATCAATGCAGTTCACTCTCCAAAGTTTGATTGATAAGACATAAATTCAATATAAATGCTTGAATGTATTAATAAAGTTAGTAGCTGTAAAACTGAGATAAAGTTTCTTTATTGAGTTCGCTGTGTGGTGAGTTGCTGTGTGGTGAGCTGTGTGGTGAATGGGTGAAAAACAAGAAAACACCATGAAGACATTACTTAAGCAGAAAAAATCCAAACCACTCGGCCACCATCTCCATATTTGAAAAAATTTTATGCTTTTCTTCTCTGATGTTTTGTGTTAGTGCGGGAATGTCTCTCGCTCTGAAAACGAGTTTTAGGGTGTTCTGGGTTAGTGCGGGAATGTGTCTCGCTCTGAAAACGAGTTTTAGGGTGTTCTGGGTTAGTGCGGGAATGTGTCTCGCTCTGAAAACGAGTTTTATGGTGTTCTGGGTTAGTGCGGGAATGTGTCTCGCTCTGAAAACGAGTTTTAGGGTGTTCTGGGTTAGTGCGGGAATGTATCTCGCTCTGAAAACGAGTTTTAGGGTGTTCTGGGTTAGTGCGGGAATGTGTCTCGCTCTGAAAACGAGTTTTAGGGTGTTCTGGGTTAGTGCGGGAATGTGTCTCGCTCTGAAGACGAGTTTTAGGGTGTTCTGGGTTAGTGGCGGAATGTGTCTCGCTCTGAAAACGAGTTTTAGGGTGTTCTTGGTTAGTACGGGAATGTGTCTCTTAAAAAGAGACATATTTAAAGCTCTATTATGCTGTCTTGTGTGACTCTTACAAACCTGATGCTTTGTTTTTCTCCTGCCCTCCTTCAGGTTCGGCTTTGTGCTCCTGTGCTTGACACTTGGTGTCCTGTCGTCCATCAGTGAACTGGAGTCTGATCTCATTCAATCAACAGTCTACTTGGTAAGTGTCGACCTGACCTTCTGTATTTCGTAATGTCATGACTTTCTGGAATTAGCTGAATGGGAAGATGGGGTTTATTTTTTTTGAGGTGGGGGGGGGGTGGGAGAACTTAAAAAGAATGAGCATTATTCTCATTGTCTTTACGGAAAGAGAGAAAAAAAGGGAAGGGGGGAATTTAAGAATGGGCTGGAGCTAGAAGATTCAATATACTATATGCTATATACATTTTAGGATATGGTACCAATATTGTGATTCTTAAAAATGTAGTAAAGCTCCCATTTAAAATCTATAGATGTATAGTGCATTTAATGTTAGTCATCTGTTTCTTTGGCCAACGGTTAACGAGCAGGGTGCCATGTGGCCAGCACAACGACCAACCGTCTTTACTTTCCCCAACTAAAGCCAGGCACCCATTAGAGTTGGACTTCAGGGGCGCACTAAAAATCCCGAAATAGAAAATCCCAGTCTTCGTCGAAATTCGAACTCAGGACTTGTTTCTTTCATTGTGGTCTTGTTTCTTTCATTGTGGTCTTGTTTCTTTCATTGTGGTCTTGTTTCTTTCATTGTGGTCTTGTTTCTTTCATTGTGGTCTTGTTTCTTTCATTGTGGTCTTGTTTCTTTCATTGTGGTCTTTTTTCTTTCATTGTGGTCTTGTTTCTTTCACTGACATCTTAATTCTCCCTATAACTTCTCGTTTCTTCCATTGAAGTTTTGATCCTTTATTGGTGTATGAGTTCTTTCATTGCAGTCTTGTTTTCACTTTGACGCCTTGATTCTCTCATTAACATCTTGTTACTTCCATTGACGTCTTGTTTCTTTTCAGAACGTCTTGATTCTTCCGTTATCGTCTTGTTCATTATATCGGCATTTTATTATATTAGTGTCAAATGACGTTTGTTTTTTAAAGTAACGTCATGTTTCTGTTATTAATTGCTTCTTTCTTTGACGTCCTGTTTCTTTCCTTGACGTCTTGTTTCTTTTATTTTGATGACCGTTATTATCAGTCATCTTTACATCTATGTTTCTTTGTTGCAAAAGTCGTTTTAATTCTTACAAAGCTTTACATCAACTCACTCTGTCTCTATACGTTATATCTCTCACACTTAAGCTCGGATCAAGTGGAAATTCGGACAACTATTTTGTATTTGACCAAACAAGAATAAATTTAAAAATTTCCAATTAATTAATTAACTATTAGTAATTAATTATTTCGTTTGGCATCGAACAAGGGTAAAAAAATGTACTTGGCAGATATGGCGGTATAAGCTGAATTAGTCCACCTGAGAAGCTTGAGCCCACTCCACCCCCGAGATCGAATGAAAGTCTTATGACCTTTCTTTTAATGCATCTAAAGAGCGATCACGGTAACATTTAACCAGATAGCATTTTCATTCCCCCTCCCCCCCCCCCTTTCCCAACCGGTCCAGATAAGTGATAGGATTATAGCGCATTGAGAAAGAAGCTAAAAGCATGAAATTGCAATGAACAAAAATAATTGGTAAAATATTTCTAAGCGCAAAGACTTATTCTTGTTTGTTTAGATAGATCTATTACAAATTTAATTACAGGACTGATCCAAACTAATTGAAACAATTACATTTCTTAGAAGGTTTGTTTTTTAAAACAAATATTTTAATAATGTTTTTCCTTGTTTAAAAGATCAAAGATTTACGGTCCTTATCAATTGAGTTATCTCCTTCTCGACTTCATGTCAAATATTGAAGGATTTATTTCGCTGTCTTCCTGGGAATACAACAGGCTGAAACCAGTCTCATCTATATTATAGCCATGTTATACAGCCACACACACACACACACACACGAAGACAAATAAGATGTACATCCCGTGGACAATAATCTCTGATTTAATCCTCTTCACGGCTGCTCTATTTTGGCCAGGATTTCACAAACGGATTTAGAAATTTCTGAAAGAAAAAAAAACACACACACACACACACATTCAAACAGTGGGGAAGGCGCGGATTACCAAAAGCCTCTAAATTCGGAAGCTTTTTTGGATTAGAGCGAGAGAGATAAAGAGAGAGAGAGAGAGAGAGAGAGAGAGAGAGAAAGAGAGAGAGAGAGAGAGAGAGAGAAAGAGAGAGAGAGAGAGAATGAGGAGCAAAGGACAGTGGGTGTCTGTTTGTTACTAATCAAATTTTCATAGAGATTTTCAAGAGCTTGAAGTTCATGGTGATCTCTGATCTAGTTGGCTGTGAGATGAGACTAAGAGTTGTTTTAGTTGTGAACTGAAGGAAACAGGATTCACAAGTCAAGGATACATGAGATTTACTAGCAACACCTTGGGCTGACGCGCATAAAGCACAGTCTACAGCGGGGCGGAAAAGGTTTTACCTATTTGAACTTGTGGTGTCATGAAAAAAAAATTAATTAAAAAAATCCGAACACTTTAATTAATTCAAAATTAACAGTCAGGTAAAATCACAATTGGGGGCGAGGTGGCTGAGAGGTTAAAGCGCTTGGCTTCTGAACCTGGGATCCTCAAACAAGACCACGATGAAAGAAATAAGATCACAATGAAAGAAACAAGACCACAATGAATGAAACAAGACCACGATGAAAGAAACAAGACCACGATGAAAGAAATAAGATCACAATGAAAGAAATAAGACCACAATGAATGAAACAAGACCACAATGAAAGAAACAAGACCACAATGAAAGAAACAAGACCACAATGAAAGAAACAAGACCACAATGAAAGAAATAAGATCACAATGAATGAAATAAGACCACAATGAAAGAAACAAGACCACAATGAATGAAACAAGACCACAATGAAAGAAATAAGACCACAATGAAAGAAACAAGACCACAATGAAAGAAATAAGACCACAATGAAAGAAACAAGACCACAATGAAAGAAACAAGACCACAATGAAAGAAACAAGACCACAATGAAAGAAACATGATCACAATGAAAGAAACAAGACCACAATGAAAGAAACACGACCACAATGAAAGAAACAAGACCACAATGAAAGAAACAAGACCACAATAAAAGAAATAAGACCACAGTGAAAGAAATAAGACCACAATAAAAGAAATAAGACCACAATGAAAGAAATAAGACCACAATGAAAGAAATAAGACCACAATGAAAGAAATAAGACCACAATGAAAGAAATTAGACCACAATGAAAGAAATTAGACCACAATGAAAGAAATAAGACGCCTCTAATAGCTTAGTACACTCATGTGTTTCAGCAATCTTTTTATGGCAAGCTTTTTATATTAAACGTTCGATTCATTTATTTCGTATTTAAAACATTAGAAACTAAGTAAAAAATATTCTCTTTTTTTTTCCAACAGGAACTGGTCATGTTGCTGTGGATTGCCATTGAGCTCGGACTTCGCGTCTGGTCAGCAGGCTGCAGATCTAGGCATCAGGGCGTGGCTGGTCGTCTGAGGTTTCTTCGGCGCCCGCTGTGTATAATTGGTAAGAATGATACTTATCTAATCAAACTTATCTTAAAAGTAACAAGCAATAGAAAAAAGGGAAAGAACCACTAATTACTGCCAATTGTCTGAAAATTACAGGGTTTAGCTCCCTTTCTGCTATTATAAGCAAAATAAATTAATTAGTACTGAATATTTAAATAGTTGGCTAATTTTTGGACTGATTCGAGTATTTTTATCGACTATAAATAATTATACACAATTTCAACTTTTATGCAAAATCCGAGAAAAGTAATTGGGAGACAAAACGTCTCAAAATGTAAAAAAGGGGATTATATCCATATATACATCCCTCTCTCATTTAGTAGCATTTACTCCCCTTTTTTTCGATATCAAACTAAATAATTAACCACCAATAATTAATCAACTAATTGTTTTACTTTTTTTATTTGATTCATGTCTTGTCAGGTTCATTGAATAATTATGTGCAAAGTTTTAACTTGATCCGAGAATAGGAAATGAGAGAAAAAACATGTTCAGACTTTTTACCAGACCGACAGACAGAGTTGCTATAAGCTTTGTAAAGAAAAAAAGTTACACTTTCAGATCTAGTGGTCCATAGGGTAGATAATATCTTACAAAAACAATTATCAGACTTTTATCATTCTCTAATTAGCTTAACGTTTTCCTGTTCATGTGATTTCTCTCGCTTTAAATTTTTTAAATTTCTAAAAGCACATTTTCTCTCAAAAACATCTCCGTCACAGACAAACACATATCTTGTAAGTAAAGATTAGCAAAGCTCATTGTTCACTGCTGCCAGAAAAGTATATCGTATGCTTTCCCCCAACCTGTCCGCCAAATAGCACCCCCCTCCTCCTTTTTTTTAGAACTTGTGTGTAAATGAAAGTTAAACAATCAAACTTGATGCAGCTGAAGAGAGTCAAAGTCCCAAGTGCTAGTAGGTTTAAAGAGTTGTAACGGAGTCTGTGTCTCAGTATATGTCCTGCTTTGTTTGAAACGATTGGTCATAAACATTCCTCATTCATACACAGTAATAAAACCTACGTAAACATTGTTGTAAAGCTTGGATCGAAGACTTTGGATTTCGTAACAGTCTTTTGTTACAGTCCTTCTATACTTAATACTCAAAGATCTTATAGATCAACGTAGCGTTTGCTTTCCTTTATACTCCATCTTTATTAGCAATCCTAAAATTCCCTCGTTATAGTAAATTGTATTATTAAGAATATGTTTTGTATCGCATCAGAAAGTGAAATGATCTCGGGGTCACAGTTTGAGAACCAATGTACGTACGCTTATACCATTCAGGCTTTTGAAAGAAAAAGAAAACACACATTAAGTCTAGGGACATTTTTTTTCGCGTACACTACTAGTTTAATTACCCGGCTACTATAGTTTCAATTTTAAAAGAAGTCGCCCTGTTTATGTGGGTGGATTTCTTATTTTCCCTTCTTGTAGCTGCTGTTGGCGTCATTATCGACCACTTTTCAATTAGCGTACGAAACAGGACTGAAGAGGCTTACATTTCAGTTAGTGAAGATATAGATTCAGTTCCGTACGTGATTTCTGAGACATTTTCTACTTGATATCAGGGTCAGGTTTTAGGCTTAAACTGAAATACACACACAGGCGTCTTTTCTCGCCCTACGTCATTGCGCCAAAAACAAGTGTTTTATGAGAGACTTCACACCGAGAGAGTAATTTCCCCTGCGTACGCGGGAAACTGTGGAATTTCTCGTCATGTATTTCCCGGTGGGCCATTGACTAGTC